>NC_069503.1:1161681498-1161741158 GCF_027579735.1 Bombina bombina
ATGTGTCACTGGGTCTGTACTGTGTATTCTGTCACTGGGTCTGTACTGTATTGTGTCACTGGGTCAGTACTGTGTATTGTGTCACTGGTTCTGTACTGAATTCTGTCACTGGATCTGTACTGTGTATTGTGTCATTGGGTCTGTACTGTGTATTGTGTCACTGGGTCTGTACTGTATTGTGTCACTGGGTCTGTACTGTATTGTGTCACTGGGTCTGTACTTTATTGTGTCACTGGGTCTGTACTCTGTTTAGAGCCGTCTGTACTATGTCACTGTGTCTGTACTGTATTGTGTCACTGCATCTGTACTGTATTGTGTCACTGGGTCTGTACTGTATTGTGTCACTGGGTCTGTACTGTATTGTCTCACTAGGTCTGTATTGTGTCACTGCGTCTGTACTGTATTGTGTCACTGGGTCTGTACTGTATTGTGTCACTGGGTCTGTATTGTGTCACTACATCTGCACTGTATTGTGTCACTGCGTCTGTACTGTATTGTGTCACTGGGTCTGTATTGGGTCACTGCGTCTGCACTGTATTGTGTCACTGGATCTGTACTGTATTGTGTCACTCCATCTGTACTGCATTGTGTCACTGCGTCTGTACTGTATTGTGTCACTGCGTCTGTACTGTATTGTGTCACTGCGTCTGTATTGTGTCACTGGGTCTGTACTGTATTGTGTCACTGCGTCTGTACTGTATTGTGTCACTGCGTCTGCACTCTGTATTGTGTCACTGGGTCTGCACTGTATTGTGTGACTGGGTGTGCACTGTATTGTGTCACTGCGTCTGTACTGTATTGTGTCACTGCGTCTGCACTCTGTATTGTGTCACTGGGTCTGCACTGTATTGTGTGACTGGGTGTGTACTGTATTGTGTCACTGGGTCTGTATTGTGTCACTGCATCTGTACTGTATTGTGTCACTGGGTCTGTATTGTGTCACTGCGTCTGCACTGTATTGTGTCACTGCGTCTGCACTGTATTTTGTCACTGCGTCTGCACTGTATTGTGTCACTGGGTCTGTACTATATTGTGTGACTGGGTCTGTATTGTGTCACTGTGTCTGCACTGTATTGTGTCACTGGGTCTGTACTGTATTGTGTCACTGCGTCTGTACTGTATTGTGTCACTGGGTCTGTATTGTGTCACTGCGTCTGCACTGTATTGTTTCACTGCGTCTGTACTGTATTGTGTCACTGGGTCTGTACTGTATTGTGTCACTGGGTCAGTACTGTATTGTGTCACTGGGTCTGTATTGTGTCACTGGGTCTGCACTGTATTGTGTCACTGGGTCTGTACTGTATTGTGTCACTGCGTCTGTACTGTATTGTGTCACTGGGTCTGCATTGTGTCACTTCGTCTGTACTGTATTGTGTCACTGCGTCTGTACTGTATTGTGTCACTGGGTCTGTACTGTATTGTGTCACTGGGTCTGTATTGTGTCACTGCATCTGCACTGTATTGTGTCACTGGGTCTGTACTGTATTGTGTCATGGGGTCAGTACTGTGTATTGTGTCACTGGGTCTGTACTGTATTGTGTCACTGGGTCTGTACTCTATTGTGTCACTGGGTCAGTACTGTGTATTGTGTCACTGGGTCAGTACTGTGTATTGTGTCACTGGGTCTGTACTGTGTATTGTGTCACTGGGTCTTTATTGTATTGTGCCACTGGGTCTGTACTCTGTTTAGAGCCATCTGTACTATGTCACTGTGTCTGTACTGTATTGTGTCACTGTGTCTGTACTCTGTATTGTGTCACTGCATCTGTACTGTATTGTGTCACTGGGTCTGTACTGTATTGTGTCACTGGGTCTGTATTGTGTCACTGCGTCTGCACTGTATTGTGTCACTGTGTCTGCACTGTATTGTGTCACTGCAACTGCACTGTATTGTGTCACTGGGTCTGTACTGTATTGTGTCACTGGGTCTGTATTGTGTCACTGGGTCTGTACTGTATTGTGTCACTTCGTCTGTACTGTATTGTGTCACTGCGTCTGCACTGTATTGTGTCACGCCGTCTGCACTGTATTGTGTCACTGGGTCTGTACTATATTGTGTGACTGGGTCTGTATTGTGTCACTGCGTCTGCACTGTATTGTGTCACTGGGTCTGTACTGTATTGTGTCACTGCGTCTGTACTGCATTGTGTCACTGGGTCTGTATTGTGTCACTGCGTCTGCACTGTATTGTGTCACTGCGTCTGTACTGTTTTGTGTCACTGGGTCTGTACTGTATTGTGTCACTGGGTCAGTACTGTGTATTGTGTCACTGGGTCTGTACTGTATTGTGTCATTGGGTCTGTACTGTATTGTGTCACTGGGTCTGTATTGTGTCACTGTGTCTGCACTGTATTGTGTCACTGGGTCTCTACTGTATTGTGTCACTGCATCTGTACTGTATTGTGTCACTGGGTCTGCATTGTGTCACTGCGTCTGTACTGTATTGTGTCACTGCGTCTGTACTGTATTGTGTCACTGGGTCTGTACTGTATTGTGTCACTGGGTCTGTATTGTGTCACTGCATCTGCACTGTATTGTGTCACTGGGTCTGTACTGTATTGTGTCATGGGGTCAGTACTGTGTATTGTGTCACTGGGTCTGTACTGTATTGTGTCACTGGGTCTGTACTGTGTATTGTGTCACTGGGTCTGTACTCTATTGTATCACTGGGTCAGTACTGTGTATTGTGTCACTGGGTCAGTACTGTGTATTGTGTCACTGGGTCTGTACTGTGTATTGTGTCACTGGGTCTGTATTGTATTGTGCCACTGGGTCTGTACTCTGTTTAGAGCCGTCTGTACTATGTCACTGTGTCTGTACTGTATTGTGTCACTGTGTCTGTACTCTGTATTGTGTCACTGCATCTGTACTGTATTGTGTCACTGGGTCTGTACTGTATTGTGTCACTGGGTCTGTATTGTGTCACTGCGTCTGCACTGTATTGTGTCACTGTGTCTGCACTGTATTGTGTCACTGCGTCTGCACTGTATTGTGTCACTGGGTCTGTACTGTATTGTGTCACTGGGTCTGTATTGTGTCACTGGGTCTGTACTGTATTGTGTCACTTTGTCTGTACTGTATTGTGTCACTGCGTCTGCACTGTATTGTGTCACTGCGTCTGCACTGTATTGTGTCACTGGGTCTGTACTATATTGTGTGACTGGGTCTGCATTGTGTCACTGCGTCTGCACTGTATTGTGTCACTGTGTCTGCACTGTATTGTGTCACTACATCTGTACTGTATTGTGTCACTGGGTCTGTACTGTATTGTGTCACTGGGTCTGTATTGTGTCACTGCGTCTGCACTGTATTGTGTCACTGCGTCTGCAATGTATTGTGTCACTGCGTCTGCACTGTATTGTGTCACTGTGTCTGCACTGTATTGTGTCACTACATCTGTACTGTATTGTGTCACTGGGTCTGTACTGTATTGTGTCACTGGGTCTGTATTGTGTCACTGCGTCTGCACTGTATTGTGTCACTGCGTCTGCGTCTGTATTGTGTCACTGCGTCTGTACTGTATTGTGTCACTGGGTCTGTACTGTATTGTGTCACTGGGTCTGTATTGTGTCACTACATCTGCACTGTATTGTGTCACTGCGTCTGTACTGTATTGTGTCACTGGGTCTGTATTGGGTCACTGCGTCTGCACTGTATCGTGTCACTGGGTCTGTACTGTATTGTGTCACTCCATCTGTACTGCATTGTGTCACTGCGTCTGTACTGTATTGTGTCACTGCGTCTGTACTGTATTGTGTCACTGCGTCTGTATTGTGTCACTGGGTCTGTACTGTATTGTGTCACTGCGTCTGTACTGTATTGTGTCACTGCGTCTGCACTGTATTGTGTTACTGGGTCTGTATTGTGTCACTGCATCTGCACTGTATTTTGTCACTGCATCTGCACTGTATTGTGTCACTGCGTCTGTACTGTATCGTGTCACTGGGTCTGTACTGTATTGTGTCACTCCATCTGTACTGCATTGTGTCACTGCGTCTGTACTGTATCGTGTCACTGGGTCTGTATTGGGTCACTGCGTCTGCACTGTATCGTGTCACTGGGTCTGTACTGTATTGTGTCACTCCATCTGTACTGCATTGTGTCACTGCGTCTGTACTGTATTGTGTCACTGCGTCTGTACTGTATTGTGTCACTGCGTCTGTATTGTGTCACTGGGTCTGTACTGTATTGTGTCACTGGGTCTGCACTGTATTGTGTGACTGGGTGTGTACTGTATTGTGTCACTGGGTCTGTATTGTGTCACTGCATCTGTACTGTATTGTGTCACTGGGTCTGTATTGTGTCACTGCGTCTGCACTGTATTGTGTCACTGCGTCTGCACTGTATTGTGTCACTGCGTCTGCACTGTATTGTGTCACTGGGTCTGTACTATATTATGTGACTGGGTCTGTATTGTGTCACTGTGTCTGCACTGTATTGTGTCACTGGGTCTGTACTGTATTGTGTCACTGCGTCTGTACTGCATTGTGTCACTGGGTCTGTATTGTGTCACTGCGTCTGCACTGTATTGTGTCACTGCGTCTGTACTGTTTTGTGTCACTGGGTCTGTACTGTATTGTGTCACTGGGTCAGTACTGTGTATTGTGTCACTGGGTCTGTACTGTATTGTGTCATTGGGTCTGTACTGTATTGTGTCACTGGGTCTGTATTGTGTCACTGTGTCTGCACTGTATTGTGTCACTGGGTCTGTACTGTATTGTGTCACTGCGTCTGTACTGTATTGTGTCACTGGGTCTGCATTGTGTCACTGCGTCTGTACTGTATTGTGTCACTGCGTCTGTACTGTATTGTGTCACTGGGTCTGTATTGTGTCACTGCATCTGCACTGTATTGTGTCACTGGGTCTGTACTGTATTGTGTCATGGGGTCAGTACTGTGTATTGTGTCACTGGGTCTGTACTGTATTGTGTCACTGGGTCTGTACTGTGTATTGTGTCACTGGGTCTGTACTGTGTATTGTGTCACTGGGTCAGTACTGTGTATTGTGTCACTGGGTCAGTACTGTGTATTGTGTCACTGGGTCTGTACTGTGTATTGTGTCACTGGGTCTGTATTGTATTGTGCCACTGGGTCTGTACTCTGCTTAGAGCCGTCTGTACTATGTCACTGTGTCTGTACTGTATTGTGTCACTGCGTCTGTACTCTGTATTGTGTCACTGCATCTGTACTGTATTGTGTCACTGGGTCTGTACTGTATTGTGTCACTGGGTCTGTATTGTGTCACTGCGTCTGCACTGTATTGTGTCACTGTGTCTGCACTGTATTGTGTCACTGCATCTGCACTGTATTGTGTCACTGGGTCTGTACTGTATTGTGTCACTGGGTCTGTATTGTGTCACTGGGTCTGTACTGTATTGTGTCACTGGGTCTGTACTGTATTGTGTCACTTTGTCTGTACTGTATTGTGTCACTGCGTCTGCACTGTATTGTGTCACTGCGTCTGCACTGTATTGTGTCCCTGGGTCTGTACTATATTGTGTGACTGGGTCTGTATTGTGTCACTGCGTCTGCACTGTATTGTGTCACTGTGTCTGCACTGTATTGTGTCACTACATCTGTACTGTATTGTGTCACTGGGTCTGTACTGTATTGTGTCACTGAGCCTGTATTGTGTCACTGCGTCTGCACTGTATTGTGTCACTGCGTCTGCAATGTATTGTGTCACTGCGTCTGCAATGTATTGTGTCACTGGGTCTATATTGTTTCACTTCGTCTGCACTGTATTGTGTCACTGCATCTGCACTGTATTGTGTCACTGCGTCTGTACTGTATTGTGTCACTGGGTCTGTACTGTATTGTGTCACTGGGTCTGTATTGTGTCACTGCGTCTGCACTGTATTGTGTCACTGCGTCTGTACTGTATTGTGTCACTGAATCTGCACTGTATTGTGTCACTGCATCTGCAGTGTATTGTGTCACTGTGTCTGTACTGTATTGTGTCACTGGGTCTGTTCTCTTTTGTGTGACTGGGTCTGTATTGTGTCACTGCGTTTGCATTGTATTTTGTCACTGGGTCTGTACTGTATTGTGTCTCTGGGTCTGTATTGTGTCACTGCGTCTGCACTGTATTGTGTCACTGGGTCTGTACTGTATTGTGTCACTGTGTCTGCACTGTATTGTGTCACTGCGTCTGCACTGTTATGTGTCACTGTGTCTGTACTGTATTGTGTCACTGGGTCTGCACTGTATTGTGTCACTGGGTCTGCACTGTATTGTGTCACTGCATCTGCACTGTATTGTGTCACTGTGTCTGCACTGTATTGTGTCACTGTGTCTGTACTGTATTGTGTCACTGGGTCTGTACTGTATTGTGTGACTGGGTCTGTATTGTGTCACTGCGTCTACACTGTATTGTGTGACTGGGTCTGTATTGTGTCACTGCATCTGCACTGTATTGTGTCACTGCGTCTGCACTGTATTGTGTCACTGTGTCTGCACTGTATTGTGTCACTGTGTCTGCACTGTATTGTGTCACTGCGTCTGCACTCTGTATTGTGTCACTGCGTCTGCACTGTATTGTGTCACTGCGTCTGCACTGTATTGTGTCACTGGGTCTGCACTGTGTCACTGCGTCTGCACTCTGTATTTTGTCACTGCGTCTGCACTCTGTATTGCGTCACTGCGTCTGCACTCTGTATTGCGTCACTGCGTCTGCACTCTGTATTGTGTCACTGCGTCTGCACTGTATTGTGTTACTGGGTCTGTATTGTGTCACTGCATCTGCACTGTATTTTGTCACTGCATCTGCACTGTATTGTGTCACTGCGTCTGTACTGTATTGTGTCACTGGGTCTGTATTGTGTCACTGCATCTGCACTGTATTGCGTCACTGCGTCTGCACTCTGTATTGCGTCACTGCGTCTGCACTCTGTATTGCGTCACTGCGTCTGCACTGTATTGTGTTACTGGGTCTGTATTTTGTCACTGCATCTGCACTGTATTTTGTCACTGCATCTGCACTGTATTGTGTCACTGCGTCTGTACTGTATTGTGTCACTGGGTCTGTATTGTGTCACTGCATCTGCACTGTATTGTGTCACTGGGTCTGTACTGTATTGTGTCACTGGGTCTGTACTGTATTGTGTCACTGCATCTGCACTGTATTGTGTCACTGCGTCTGTACTGTATTGTGTCGCTGGGTCTGTATTGTGTCACTGCATCTGCACTGTATTGTGTCACTGTGTCTGCACTCTGTATTGCGTCACTGCGTCTGCACTCTGTATTGTGTCACTGCATCTGCACTGTATTGTGTCACTGCGTCTGTACTGTATTGTGTCACTGGGTCTGTATTGTGTCACTGCATCTGCACTGTATTTTGTCACTGCATCTGCACTGTATTGTGTCACTGCGTCTGTACTGTATTGTGTCACTGGGTCTGTATTGTGTCACTGCATCTGCACTGTATTGTGTCACTGCGTCTGTACTGTATTGTGTCACTGGGTCTGTATTGTGTCACTGCATCTGCACTGTATTGTGTCACTGGGTCTTTACTGTATTGTGTCACTGGGTCTGTACTGTATTGTGTCACTGCATCTGCACTGTATTGTGTCACTGCGTCTGTACTGTATTGTGTCACTGGGTCTGTATTGTGTCACTGCATCTGCACTGTATTGTGTCACTGTGTCTGCACTCTGTATTGCGTCACTGCGTCTGCACTCTGTATTGTGTCACTGCATCTGCACTGTATTGTGTCACTGCATCTGTACTGTATTGTGTCACTGGGTCTGTATTGTGTCACTGCATCTGCACTGTATTTTGTCACTGCATCTGCACTGTATTGTGTCACTGCGTCTGTACTGTATTGTGTCACTGGGTCTGTATTGTGTCACTGCATCTGCACTGTATTGTGTCACTGCGTCTGTACTGTATTGTGTCACTGGGTCTGTATTGTGTCACTGCATCTGCACTGTATTGTGTCACTGTGTCTGTACTGTATTTTGTCACTGGGTCTGTACTGTGTATTGTTTCACTATAGAGTAAGTTTGGAATGATTGCACCACGTACTGGAGATAAAAAACGGGGTCTATTACCGTTCAGGTAAGGTCTGGTTGGCCTTGGAATACAATTGATAATATGTGGTTAGGTGCTAAGTAACAAAAACACAACAGTAGGTAACTGCACAAAGAAATGATACTATGGCCTCTAGTTATCAAGGTCTGGCAGACCTGATCCGACACTGTGGATCAGGTCCACTAGACCTCGCTGAATACGGCGAGCAATACGTTCGCCGTATTCAGCATTGCACCAGCAGCTCACAAGAGCTGCTGGTGCAACGCCGCCCCCTGCAGACTCGCGGCCAATGGGCCGCCAGCAGGGAGGTGTCAATCAACCCAATCGTACTCGATCGGGTTGATTTCCGGCGATGTCTGTCCGCCTGCTCAGAGCAGGAGGACAGGTTATGGAGCAGCGGTCTTTGTGACCGCTGCTTCATAACTGCTGTATCTGGTGAGCCTGCAGGCTCGCCAAAAACACGGGGCATCAAGCTTGATACATATGCCCCTATGTGAGCACTCAATAAAGACCCTCAAATAAGTTGGAGTTTGGAAAAAAAGTCACACAAGTTAAAATATAAAGCGTTATTAGAATGTGTTTAAAACTAAAATGCTGGCAGAAAATCCAGCTAAAGAACTGGTTAAATCAGGGAAAACACTGGGTAAACAGTATAAATATCAGTTACTGGCTCTAGGTAGCAATATGTATGAGCTGTGTAACCTCAGAGGGTAATGATATGAAATTAATGGGGAAAAACCCAATTAGTAATAAGTATTAATGGGTTAAAACCCGTAACCTTTAACAGAGACGTATCTAATTTAAAGGCGGGATATCCCTTATAGTGGGAATACACTAGATTTTAAACAAACTTATAGTAAAAACATATATAGGTTTATGCCTTCATGGATTTCAGTACATTGTCTGCTACTAGTGATCCCACTTAACCATTACACCTCTATAAGGGGATTGTACCTAAGTAATTGAATTATGATAATTACGTTTCAGGCCAAATACTTGGTCTTCATATAGTGCTCAAATAATACAACTTATAGCCTTGTTCTATTGTTAGGTTTGGAATACCGCTATGTAATAATGCCGCAATTGTAGCCAAATACAAAAATGTTCTATAAAGCCACTACTTAAATCCTAGCCTGCTTAATGCAGTCTATATATTGCGGATTAGAAAGCAAAACTGAAATTTATGTAATAGGAAATTTGCACTGATCACTCTGTTATCAAGCAGTTATGAATTAAAACAAGATTGTTTGCATCGTATATTATTATAGTAACGCTGTTCAGGTGATTCGTATACAATGTGCCACGCACTCCATATTACGAGTGTTAGCTTAATGTTATTATAGTGACTGCGGTACTAATAATATATCACTTATAACTGTACTTGTAGCGATTGTGAGCGCATTAAGTTGATCACAGTATAGTAACGCTATTCAAGTGGTTAGTATACAATGTGCCACGCACTCGATATTAGGTGTTAGCTTAATGTTATTATAGTGACTGCGGTACTAATAATATATCACTTATAACTGTACTTGTAGCGATTGTGAGCGTATTAAGTTTACCACAGTATAGTAACGCTATTCAAGTGGTTAGTATACAATGTGCCACGCACTCGATATTAGGAGTGTTAGCTTAATGCTATTGTAGTGACTGCGGTACTAATAATATATCACTTATAACTGTACTTGTAGCGATTGTGAGCGTATTAAGTTTACCACAGTATAGTAACGCTATTCAAGTGGTTAGTATACAATGTGCCACGCACTCGATATTAGGAGTGTTAGCTTAATGTTATTATAGTGACTGCGGTACTAATAATATATCACTTATAACTGTACTTGTAGTGATTGTGAGCGCATTAAGTTGATCACAGTATAGTAACGCTATTCAAGTGGTTAGTATACAATGTGCCACGCACTCGATATTAGGAGTGTTAGCTTAATGTTATTATAGTGACTGCGGTACTAATAATATATCACTTATAACTGTACTTGTAGCGATTGTGAACGTATTAAGTTTACCACAGTATAGTAACGCTATTCAAGTGGTTAGTATACAATGTGCCACGCACTCGATATTAGGTGTTAGCTTAATGCTATTGTAGTGACTGTGGTGCTAATAATATATCACTTATAACTGTACTTGTAGCGATTGTGAGCGTATTAAGTTTACCACAGTATAGTAACGCTATTCAAGTGGTTAGTATACAATGTGCCACGCACTCGATATTAGGTGTTAGCTTAATGTTATTATAGTGACTGCGGTACTAATAATATATCACTTATAACTGTACTTGTAGCGATTGTGAGCGCATTAAGTTGATCACAGTATAGTAACGCTATTCAAGTGGTTAGTATACAATGTGCCACGCACTCGATATTAGGAGTGTTAGCTTAATGCTATTGTAGTGACTGCGGTACTAATAATATATCACTTATAACTGTACTTGTAGCGATTGTGAGCGTATTAAGTTTACCACAGTATAGTAACGCTATTCAAGTGGTTAGTATACAATGTGCCACGCACTCGATATTAGGAGTGTTAGCTTAATGCTATTGTAGTGACTGTGGTGCTAATAATATATCACTTATAACTGTACTTGTAGCGATTGTGAGCGTATTAAGTTTACCACAGTATAGTAACGCTATTCAAGTGGTTAGTATACAATGTGCCACGCACTCGATATTAGGAGTGTTAGCTTAATGCTATTGTAGTGACTGTGGTGCTAATAATATATCACTTATAACTGTACTTGTAGCGATTGTGAGCGTATTAAGTTTACCACAGTATAGTAACGCTATTCAAGTGGTTAGTATACAATGTGCCACGCACTCGATATTAGGTGTTAGCTTAATGCTATTGTATTGACTGCGGTGCTAATAATATATCACTTATAACTGTACTTGTAGCGATTGTGAGCGTATTAAGTTTACCACAGTATAGTAACGCTATTCAAGTGGTTAGTATACAATGTGCCACGCACTCGATATTAGGTGTTAGCTTAATGTTATTATAGTGACTGCGGTACTAATAATATATCACTTATAACTGTACTTGTAGCGATTGTGAGCGTATTAAGTTTACCACAGTATAGTAACGCTATTCAAGTGGTTAGTATACAATGTGCCACGCACTCGATATTAGGAGTGTTAGCTTAATGCTATTGTAGTGACTGTGGTACTAATAATATATCACTTATAACTGTACTTGTAGCGATTGTGAGCGTATTAAGTTTACCACAGTATAGTAACGCTATTCAAGTGGTTAGTATACAATGTGCCACGCACTCGATATTAGGAGTGTTAGCTTAATGTTATTATAGTGACTGTGGTGCTAATAATATATCACTTATAACTGTACTTGTAGCGATTGTGAGCGTATTAAGTTTACCACAGTATAGTAACGCTATTCAAGTGGTTAGTATACAATGTGCCACGCACTCGATATTAGGAGTGTTAGCTTAATGTTATTATAGTGACTGCGGTACTAATACTATATCACTTATAACTGTACTTGTAGCGATTGTGAGCGTATTAAGTTTACCACAGTATAGTAACGCTATTCAAGTGGTTAGTATACAATGTGCCACGCACTCGATATTAGGTGTTAGCTTAATGTTATTATAGTGACTGCGGTACTAATAATATATCACTTATAACTGTACTTGTAGCGATTGTGAGCGTATTAAGTTTACCACAGTATAGTAACGCTATTCAAGTGGTTAGTATACAATGTGCCACGCACTCGATATTAGGTGTTAGCTTAATGTTATTATAGTGACTGAGGTACTAATAATATATCACTTATAACTGTACTTGTAGCGATTGTGAGCGTATTAAGTTTACCACAGTATAGTAACGCTATTCAAGTGGTTAGTATACAATGTGCCACGCACTCGATATTAGGAGTGTTAGCTTAATGCTATTGTAGTGACTGTTGTACTAATAATATATCACTTATAACTGTACTTGTAGCGATTGTGAGCGTATTAAGTTTACCACAGTATAGTAACGCTATTCAAGTGGTTAGTATACAATGTGCCACGCACTCGATATTAGGAGTGTTAGCGTAATGTTATTATAGTGACTGCGGTACTAATAATATATCACTTATAACTGTACTTGTAGTGATTGTGAGCGCATTAAGTTTACCACAGTATAGTAACGCTATTCAAGTGGTTAGTATACAATGTGCCACGCACTCGATATTAGGTGTTAGCTTAATGTTATTATAGTGACTGCGGTACTAATAATATATCACTTATAACTGTACTTGTAGTGATTGTGAGCACATTAAGTTTACCACAGTATAGTAACGCTATTCAAGTGGTTAGTATACAATGTGCCACGCACTCGATATTAGGTGTTAGCTTAATGTTATTATAGTGACTGCGGTACTAATAATATATCACTTATAACTGTACTTGTAGCGATTGTGAGCGTATTAAGTTTACCACAGTATAGTAACGCTATTCAAGTGGTTAGTATACAATGTGCCACGCACTCCATATTACGAGTGTTAGCTTAATGTTATTATAGTGACTGTGGTACTAATAATATATCACTTATAACTGTACTTGTAGCGATTGTGAGCGTATTAAGTTTACCACAGTATAGTAACGCTATTCAAGTGGTTAGTATACAATGTGCCACGCACTCGATATTAGGAGTGTTAGCTTAATGTTATTATAGTGACTGCGGTACTAATAATATATCACTTATAACTGTACTTGTAGCGATTGTGAGGGTATTAAGTTTACCACAGTATAGTAACGCTATTCAAGTGGTTAGTATACAATGTGCCACGCACTCGATATTAGGAGTGTTAGCTTAATGTTATTATAGTGACTGCGGTACTAATAATATATCACTTATAACTGTACTTGTAGCGATTGTGAGCGTATTAAGTTTACCACAGTATAGTAACGCTATTCAAGTGGTTAGTATACAATGTGCCACGCACTCGATATTAGGTGTTAGCTTAATGTTATTATAGTGACTGCGGTACTAATAATATATCACTTATAACTGTACTTGTAGCGATTGTGAGCGTATTAAGTTTACCACAGTATAGTAACGCTATTCAAGTGGTTAGTATACAATGTGCCACGCACTCGATATTAGGAGTGTTAGCTTAATGCTATTATAGTGACTGCGGTACTAATAATATATCACTTATAACTGTACTTGTAGCGATTGTGAGCGTATTAAGTTTACCACAGTATAGTAACGCTATTCAAGTGGTTAGTATACAATGTGCCACGCACTCGATATTAGGAGTGTTAGCTTAATGTTATTATAGTGACTGCGGTACTAATAATATATCACTTATAACTGTACTTGTAGCGATTGTGAGCGTATTAAGTTTACCACAGTATAGTAACGCTATTCAAGTGGTTAGTATACAATGTGCCACGCACTCGATATTAGGTGTTAGCTTAATGTTATTATAGTGACTGCGGTACTAATAATATATCACTTATAACTGTACTTGTAGCGATTGTGAGCGTATTAAGTTTACCACAGTATAGTAACGCTATTCAAGTGGTTAGTATACAATGTGCCACGCACTCGATATTAGGAGTGTTAGCTTAATGCTATTGTAGTGACTGCGGTACTAATAATATATCACTTATAACTGTACTTGTAGCGATTGTGAGCGTATTAAGTTTACCACAGTATAGTAACGCTATTCAAGTGGTTAGTATACAATGTGCCACGCACTCGATATTAGGAGTGTTAGCTTAATGCTATTGTAGTGACTGCGGTACTAATAATATATCACTTATAACTGTACTTGTAGCGATTGTGAGCGTATTAAGTTTACCACAGTATAGTAACGCTATTCAAGTGGTTAGTATACAATGTGCCACGCACTCGATATTAGGTGTTAGCTTAATGTTATTATAGTGACTGCGGTACTAATTATATATCACTTATAACTGTACTTGTAGCGATTGTGAGCGTATTAAGTTTACCACAGTAGAGTAACGCTATTCAAGTGGTTAGTATACAATGTGCCACGCACTCGATATTAGGTGTTAGCTTAATGCTATTGTAGTGACTGTGGTGCTAATAATATATCACTTATAACTGTACTTGTAGTGATTGTGAGCGTATTAAGTTTACCACAGTATAGTAACGCTATTCAAGTGGTTAGTATACAATGTGCCACGCACTCGATATTAGGTGTTAGCTTAATGCTATTGTAGTGACTGTGGTACTAATAATATATCACTTATAACTGTACTTGTAGCGATTGTGAGCGCATTAAGTTTACCACAGTATAGTAACGCTATTCAAGTGGTTAGTATACAATGTGCCACGCACTCGATATTAGGAGTGTTAGCTTAATGCTATTGTAGTGACTGTGGTGCTAATAATATATCACTTGAACTATACTTGTGGTAATTAAGAACGCATTAAGTTAAAGCAAGGAACTTAGGTACATGGGTTAAATTGATTCCCAAGAGGTTCCGTAATATATATATAAAAAATCCTGCAAGCCATAAAATGATCCTGTGCACTTTTAAGTCTAGACCGAGTACTGTACCTCTGCTTCATGCTACGAGTCACATTAGTAAATACTCAGTGTGCTGAATGCGGTGAATCCGCTATTATCAATTCTCCCTTATATTACTGCTAGCAAGTGTGGTTTTAAAAAATAGCAGAGCTCCCATTAGCTCGCTCTCTTTTATTTTACAGGTAATTTTGTATTTATTTTAGCTAGGTAGTTATTGTTATGTTCTCTGTGTAGTCAGGGTTAGAACATTCAGTTGTGTGCTGTTACCTTGTGTCTGATGTCTCTTGCACATATCACTGAGACTCTGCAGCAGGAACTTTACATAACTTTTATTTAGCTACAACCACATGGCTTATTCTCTAGCAGGTTCCATCAGTAAAACTAACATGGCTTCTGATGATGTCACAGAGACCCAAACACACCCAGAGGGTGTGGTGAGCTGAGCTTAAAGCTGCAGCACTTCTAACATATAATGATGAGACAAGGTTAGTGCAAAGATACAGTAAAAGCTGCAGTAATCTTAACATCCCCTTTTTTCTCAAAAAAAATAAAAAAATATAAAAAAATAAATAAAAATAAAGAACAGACAGTGGATAATATTGTAACATACAACAAGTAACTAAACCATACACTTGTACTTAGAACAGTTTATCTTTATAGTCTATGTGCACAAGACCTAGGTCACAGCCTAGATTTTAGTCACAGTTATGTTTTCTGCGATAAGTCCGCCTTCGGATTAGGTCATTCCTTGCTGAATAATCTCTCACTGAATCCTCACATTGCCATCTAGAAGGTGGCCTTCTGTTTCTAGAGGGCCGTAGAGTATTTGGTTCAGGAGAAATTGTCTGTGGAGGAGAACCCAATGGTTGTTGATCACCTGTGATATTTTGTTGTTGGACAGAATCATTCTGAGGTTGATCTGTTTCAGTTGTGTTCATTGCATTTTCATCCTCAGAAGACTTAGGTGGGCACCACACCCCATGCCAGATATCCTCACCATCTGAATCATTGGATATTTGTGTAGCTGGTTGAGATCTATGTCTCATTTGTTCTACATGGCGGGAAACTGTACCACCTGCTTGTAGTTGAACTTTAAACATTCTGTTGCCCATGCCTTGTATTATGACAGCTGGAATCCATTTATTTGGGCCACGGTAGTTTCTAACCCATACTCTGTCATGAAGAACAAATTCTGAAACGCTAGAAGTGTTCAACTCTTGTGTGGGATGTTCTGGTCTAACTTTATCCAGTGGAGTTCTCAGGCGTCTTCCAAACATTAACATTGCAGGTGATAGCCCAGTAGTGGCATGGGGTGTGTTTCGATACAGTGGCGTCACTAGGGTTGGTGTCACCCGGTGCGGTAAGTCATGGTGTCACCCCCCCCCCCAGAAAGCAGACACACACAAAAACACAGGCAAACACACATACAAATACTCAGACACACTTAAAAACATACTCAGATGCACACACAAACACTCGGAAACACACTCAGGCGCACACACAAAAACACACACACAAAAACACTGAGACACACAAAAACTCAGACACACACATACAAAATATGTAAACTGCACTGCATTAATTATGAAGCTCATGCCTAGAGCTGCTCCCTGACTCAGCAGAGCACCAAATGAAAGATAAACAGAGCACTCTAAAATAAATCACTGAAGAAAAGGTTTAGGCGCGCAAACTATGAAAATTCTGCTCTCTGACTCTGTTCCAAGTCTGTCAGTGCACAGCCCTGGGCCGCATGTCACTGAGCAGTGAGCACAGATAGGCAGGCAGGTTTAGGCTAGCAGCGCAACTTTGCAAGCCCCACGGCACACCCACAACATTCATAGTGAAATTGGGCAGGAGAGGAGCAAAGTACAAACAAGCAAAAGCAGCCGGGAAAACTATTTGTTGAAATTGCAGCACTGGCTCAAGGGGCAAAAAAATTGTGTGTCTACAACTTCCCCAGTCCCACTAATGTTCACAAATGCCAGCCCCTCTAATAAAATAATCTATGCATCTCAACATTGTATTTCTTTGAATTTCAATAAAATTAAAAAAAAACAAAACATTTTTTTTTTATTTTTTTTTGGTGTCACCCCCTGGAGGGTGTCACCCGGGTGCGGCCCGCCCCCCCCTAGTGACGCCACTGTTTCGATAGTTAAACAAAAAATTAGAAAGGGAGTTTGGATTAAATTTTGATTTGTGAGAGACAGCCAAGTGGCGTTTTAAAGTTTGTACAAATCTTTCAGCCTGTCCATTAGAGGCTGGAAAATATGAAGCTGTCTTACAGTGTTTGATGTTATTTGTATCTAGAAATGTTTCAAATTCATGTGATATGAACTGTGGACCATTGTCTGAGACTAAAGTTTGTGGCAGTCCAAATCTTGCAAACATACTGGAAAGAACGACAATGGTTTGTTGTGTTGTAGTACTTGACATTTGAACTACTTCTGGCCACTTGGAATGAGCATCCACAGCCACCAAATACATTTGTCCATCCACTGGCCCTGCAAAATCAACATGGATTCTTGTCCAAGGTTCATTTGGCCATGGCCAAATTTTTGAGGTGTCCCTGCTGGGATTCCGCTGTGTCTGTGCACATGCAGCTACATAAGAAGCAATATCTGTATCCAATTTAGGCCACCAAAAATATTCTCGTGCTCTTTGCTTCATTTTTACTACACCCTGGTGTGAGCTGTGTAGTAACTTTAATGCTAATGTTTGCAGTAAGTTCGGAATTATCACTCGTTACCCCCATAACAGACAGCCTGAGTCATGCACAATTTCCTTCTTTCTTGTAAAATATGAAGGTCAGAGCGAACTACTTTAGGCCACCTGTGACAGACCCTGTGGTCAGAACTAAAAGAATTGACCTTGTGTAGCTTTGAGAAGCTGTTTTCTAAAAGACAGGTTTGCTGGCCTCAGCTATTGTGTGCTATAATTACGTTTAAGTGATAAACATTCCATTGTTTAATCACCTCCAGAGAGCAGACGCCTAGGTGATAAGAAAAGCCAAATGTCTTGTGTTTAAATTGTTATCTGCTTGAATAATGTAATCCTATTGTGGCCTGTGAAAGGGCGTTGTCTCTCTAGCTAATGTACAACATTCTTTCAACCCCCCATCTGGGGTTAGACCTGCATATATGCATATATACTGGGCATATGGCCCTTAATAAAGTACACTCTGTTTTTTACACTCAATGTGGAGCTTGGTCTCATGTTTGAGGGGAAAACTGGTTGGGGTTGTGAATTGCTGATTCCCTATTCAGGACATTGTTCATCTGGTATTAACCCTTGGTATCCTGTTGGTACCGTAACAATTGGTGGCAAGCGACGGAATGAACCTTATCGCCCAGAAGAGCAACTACACAAGCCAGTAACCTCAGGAAGAGGGGGATTATTACAATACTGACAAAGATGGAAAGAGTACCAGGGACCGTAGGAACCAATGGGCTCAGCATATCAGACAGAACCCCCGAAGAAGCAAGTTTTGACCGAGCTGTCAAAATAAGACTGGCACATTATGGCCCCAACCCATCTGCGGAAATTATCGACCGGGTCATAGCAGCTGTGGAGGCCAACCTACTTCCCCAAAGCGGCGCTGCAGCAGCCCAAGACACAGCAACCCCAGTGGAAAAGAGAAAAGTAAATTTTGCAGCTTTTAAAAACTTCCTGGAAACAGAAGGAGAGATTGATGGGTACCTTGCGGATTTTGAGAGGCAATGTGCACTACACAAGGTACCCGCAGAGGACTGGGTCACGATATTATCCGGAAAATTATCCGGCCGGGCCAGTGAGGCTTTTCGGGCCATTCCAGATGAGGAAGTCGGGGATTATAATACTGTAAAAGAGGCTCTGCTCTCCAGGTATGCGGTTACACCGGAGGCATACCGGAGGCGGTTCAGAGACACTGTTAAAGTAGCTGGAGATTCCTACCACCTCCTAGTCTGGTCATCCCCAGGTTGACCCGCCAAAGGGTCAAGCCGGGTCTGCCGGAGTTTTCCACAAGGGGGGAGCTATGTGACAGACCCTGTGGTCAGAACTAAAATAATTGACCTTGTGTAGCTTTGAGAAGCTGTTTTCTAAAAGACAGGTTTGCTGGCCTCAGCTATTGTGTGCTATAATTACGTTTAAGTGATAAACATTCCATTGTTTAATCACCTCCAGAGAGCAGACGCCTAGGTGATAAGAAAAGCCAAATGTCTTGTGTTTAAATTGTTATCTGCTTGAATAATGTAATCCTATTGTGGCCTGTCAAAGGGCGTTGTCTCTCTAGCTAATGTACAACATTCTTTCAACCCCCCATCTGGGGTTAGACCTGCATATATACTGGGCATATGGCCCTTAATAAAGTACACTCTGTTTTTTACACTCAATGTGGAGCTTTGTCTCATGTTTGAGGGGAAAACTGGTTGGGGTTGTGAATTGCTGATTCCCTATTCAGGACATTGTTCATCTGGTATTAACCCTTGGTATCCTGTTGGTACCGTAACACCACCCATGTTGAACAAAAGACTTGATTTCCTGTAAGGTAGAATCAGAGCATGTATAAGTAGCAATCACTTTGGAATTTAGATTTACAGGCTGTGGAGGGGTTTCTATGATTTTAGAAGATGTTGTCATGTGATGTACCATTGGTAATCTAGAAAACATATCCACATTCGTATGATCACTGTGGCATTGATATTTAATGGAGTAGTTGTAAGCCGCCAGCTGAAGTGCATAGCGCTGAAGTCGAGCAGCTGTTGTGTTGGAGATACCCTTCTGAGGGTGCAGAATGGACAAAAGAGGTTTATGATCCGTGATCAGAGTAAAAGGTCTGCCATATATATAAATGTGGAATTTCTTCACAGCCCAAATTATTGCTAAAGCTTCCCGATCAATCTGGGCATAATTTCTCTCCGATGGAGTTAAAGATCTGGACGCAAAAGACACAGGACGTTCAGACCCATCGGGCATAATGTGTGAAAGTACTGCACCTAAACCATATGGTGAAGCATCACAGGCTAGTACCAAAGGCTTCTTAAGGTCATAGTGGACAAGGAGTCTTGATTCCAGAAGAAGCTGCTTAGAGCGTTCAAATGCTCGTGTACATAAGTCAGTCCAGGCCCACTGGTTTTTACTATCTAAAAGACGGTGTAGTGGATATAGTAAATGAGCCAAATTTGATAAAAATCTGTGATAGTAATTGAGCAACCCCAAGTAAGAACGTAGCTGAGATACATTAACAGGGGTGGGAGCATGAACCAGCGCTTTCACTTTTTCAGCAGTTGTGTGTAGACCAGTCTTGTCCACTACATGTGCACAATATTCTAAACTCTTGCAGAAGAACTCACACTTTTCCATGTTAACTTTCAGTCCGAATTCCTGTAGGCGTTGTAAAACAGCTTCAACATTGGCTTTATGAGCAGCATCATTTTCACCAGTGATAAGCATGTCATCTAACATACAGTGGGTATGTGGAATACCTGCCAAGATCTCATCCATTATCCGTTGCCACACTGCAGGTGCTGGGGCAATGCCAAACACCATCCGCGTATACTGAAAAAGTCCTTTGTGAGTGTTGATAGTTAACAGGTGTCTGGAGTCTGGATGCACCTCTAATTGTAAGTATGCTTGATGCAAGTCAATTTTTGTAAATTTTTCACTCCCTGCCAGAGAACTAAACAATTCTTCAATCCGTGGTAAAGGATACTGATCCACAAGTAATTGAGGGTTAAGGCCCACTCTGAAATCTCCACAGATGCGAATGTCCCCATTCTTTTTTCTGACAGGAACTATTGGGGAAGCCCATTCACTGCTAGACACTGGAACAATAATCCCCTGATTTCGTAGTCTTTCTAGTTCTGCTTCAATTTTAGGTTTAAGTGCAAATGGTACAACTCTTGGTTTACAAAATTTTGGAATAGCATTTTCTTTTAGGTGAAGCTGAATCTGCTTGTCTTTCACTAAACCTAGGTTCCCATCAAATACAGTTTTATATTTGTGCTTTAGTGAATTAATCCAAGAAGAATTTGAATTGCCACTTTGGTCCAGCAGTTTGTTAAGCGGTAACTGTTGTGGTAACTTTGGCATGCCCAATGCTTGGATCCAGGATATACCAGACAAAGGTGGTCCTCCTTTAGGTAAAATGTAGAGGCGTAGCTTTTTAGTTATACCATTAAATGTCACTGTAGGTGATACACACCCAATAGGCTTTATTATTTCATTTGAATATGTTTGCATGGTGACAGCTGTTGGAACAATTGGTTGCCTTAGTCCCAGGCGGTTCCAATCAGCAGCTGTGATAACAGAGACTGCTGCTCCTGTATCAACTTCCATAATGAGAGGTCTACCATCTATATTCACCTTTGCTTGCAGTTCTGGAATTTTATTTTCAAGGCTGTAGATCTGTAATGTGTATAATGGTTTGTCTTCCTCTGAATCAGTGTGTGGTGTATCTACTTGCACATATCATGAAGACTCTGCAGCAGGAACTTTAGATAACTTTTATTCAGCTACAACCACATGGCTTATTCTCTAGCAGGTTCCATCAGTAAAACTAACATGGCTTCTGATGATGTCACAGAGACCCAGACACACCCATAGGGTGTGGTGAGCTGAGCTTAAAGCTGCAGCACTTCTAACATATAATGATGAGACAAGGTTAGTGCAAAGATACAGTAAAAGCTGCAGTAATCTTAACAGTTATTAAATAGTTATTAACTATTTAATAGCTATTGTACCTAGTTAAAATATATACAAACTTGCCTGTAAAATAAATATAAATCCTAAAATTATATAAAAATAATCAGTGCGCCAATGGTCAAATGACTGCTATGTATATATAAATGTGATTAACTAATTAAGTGACTATCAAAAAACAATTGTTAAGAGACTGGAACCAGATGTGATAGCTCCTATGCAAATAAATATCGGATAATATAGTAATGATAAGTAAATAATGCGTTAAAGAGAACTCATTAATGAATAAATCAATATAGCAATGAAATACAAAATAAGAGTCAATTGGTGGACAAGATGTTGTTGAGGTATATAAATGGGACAGTTCCAAACACAAAGTCCTATTGTATTCGAATATAATAGGGATAATATCCAAGTCACAGGTGGCAAGCAGCTTCTTCAAACGATCCCTGTTGGTGACCCAGGGCGAGTAACTAGATAGATAATGAGATAAAAGAAGGCGCCAACATAGTGCAGATATCAAAAGGGTAGGACACGCAATACATGTAAATCAATATACTCACAGGATTTCAGACACTTGATAAGTGTCACAAAAGCCTCCTGGACCCTCAGAGTCGTCCAGCTAACTCCCACTCTACTGTGGTAGGAAGAATCCGCTCGTATCTACCGGCTGTAATGGCTCCGCTATTGGTCTCAGCTCCAGACTACGTTCCAAATTGACAGACCTGTGGCCAGCTCAGGATATACAAATGCGGTCAGTGCTCTCCGGTACGGAGTCAAAAGGCAGGACAACTCAAAAGTTGGTGATGTAGTGGCAAAATCAAGTTTTACCAGTTTGAGAATGTAAATAAAAGTTTGTGGCTACAATCTTAAAAATGAATAAGACTTTAATGGCACAACGTTTCTCGGTCTGTACGTGACCGTTTCCTCAGGTGCAAAAGTGCATCCATTAAAGTCTTATTCATTTTTAAGATTGTAGCCACGAACTTTTATTTACATTCTCAAACTGGTAAAACTTGATTTTGCCACTACATCACCAACTTTTGAGTTGTCCTGCCTTTTGACTCCGTACCGGAGAGCACTGACCGCATTTGTATATCCTGAGCTGGCCACAGGTCTGTCAATTTGGAACGTAGTCTGGAGCTGAGACCAATAGCGGAGCCATTACAGCCGGTAGATACGAGCGGATTCTTCCTACCACAGTAGAGTGGGACGACTCTGAGGGTCCAGGAGGCTTTTGTGACACTTATCAAGTGTCTGAAATCCTGTGAGTATATTGATTTACATGTATTGCGTGTCCTACCCTATTGATATCTGCACTATGTTGGCGCCTTCTTTTATCTCATTATAAATCCTAAAATAGTTACAATGTAATTATTAGTTATATAGTAGCTATCTTAGGGTTTATTTTATATGTAAGTATTTAGTTTTAAATAGGATTAATTTAGTTAATAAGAGAAATATTATTTAGATTTATTTAATTCATATTTAAGTTAGGGGGGTGTTAGGGTTAGTGTTAGCCTTAGGTTTATGGGTTAATAATTTTATTATAGTGGCGGCGGTGTAGGGGGGGCAGGATAGGGGTTAATAAATTTATTATAGGTGGCGGCGGTATAGGGGGGCAGGATAGGGGTTAATCAATTTATTATAGGTAGCGGCGGTATAGGGGGGGCAGGATATGGGTTAATAGGTATTATGTAGGTGTCGGCGGGGTCCGGGAGCGGCGGTTTAGGGGTTAACATATTTATTATAGTTGCGGCGGGGTCCGGGAGCGGCGGTTTAGTGGTTAATATATTTATTATAGTTGCAGAGGGGTCTAGGAGCGGCGGTTTAGGGGTTAATAACTTTATTTAGATGCGGGGGGCTCTGGGGGCGCCGGTATAGGTGGTAGAACAGTATAGTATAGTGTGAGTGCTTAGTGACAGGGGTATCAATAAAGCTGTAAAAAAGCCGAAGAGCAGCGAGATTGATGATTGATAACTATCACAGTCCACTGCTCATCGCCCCCTACTTGGTGCGCGGCTTTTTGAGAAATTTATTGATAACTTTGGCGAGCGTATTCAGGTCTGCGGCGGCGTTGTGAGGCGAGCTTAGGCGAGCGTATTAGGGCCGGCGAAGGCAGGTAAGTACGGAGCTTCATAACTAGAGGCCTATGTCTGTACTGTGTATTGTGTCACTGAGTCTGTACTGTGTATTGTGTCACTAAGTCTGTACTGTGTATTGTGTCACTGTGTCTGTACTGTGTATTGTGTCACTATGTCTGTACTGTGTATTGTGTCACTGTGTCTGTACTGTGTATTATGTCACTATGTCTGTACTGTGTATTGTGTCACTGTGTCTGTACTGTGTATTATGTCACTATGTCTGTACTGTGTATTGTGTCACTGTGTCTGTACTGTGTATTGTGTCACTGGGTCTGTACTGTGTATTGTGTCACTGTGTCTGAACTGTGTATTGTGTCACTGGGTCTGTACTATGTATTGTGTCACTGGGTCTGTACTGTGTATTGTGTCACTGTGTCTGTACTGTGTATTGTGTCACTGGGTTGTACTGTGTATTGTGTCACTGGGTCTGTACTGTGTATTGTGTCACTGGGTCTGTACTGTATTGTGTCACTGTGTCTGAACTGTGTATTGTGTCACTGGGTCTGTACTGTGTATTGTGTCACTGTGTCTGTACTGTGTATTGTGTCACTGGGTCTGTACTGTGTATTGTGTCACTGTGTCTGAACTGTGTATTGTGTCACTGGGTCTGTGCTGTGTATTGTGTCACTGTGTCTGTACTGTGTATTGTGTCACTGGGTTGTACTGTGTATTGTGTCACTGGGTCTGTACTGTGTACCTGTGTCTAAACTGTATTGTGTGACTGTGTCTGTACTGTGTATTGTGTGACTGTGTCTGTACTGTGTATTGTGTCACTGTGTCTGTACTGTGTATTGTGTCACTGGGTCTGAACTGAGTATTGTGTCACTGTGTCTGTACTGTGTATTGTGTCACTGGGTCTGTACTGTGTATTGTGTCACTGTGTCTGTACTGTGTCACTGGGTCTGAACTGAGTATTGTGTCACTGGGTTTGTACTGTGTACCTGTGTCTAAACTGTATTGTGTGACTGTGTCTGTACTGTGTATTGTATCACTGGGTCTGTACTGTGTATTGTGTCACTGTGTCTGTACTGTGTATTGTGTCACTGGGTCTGTACTGTGTATTGTGTCACTGTGTCTGTACTGTGTATTGTGTCACTGGGTCTGTACTGTGTATTGTGTCACTGTGTCTGTACTGTGTCACTGGGTCTGTACTGAGTATTGTGTCACTGGGTCTGTACTGTGTATTGTGCCACTGGGTCTGAACTGTATATTGTGTCACTGGGTCTGTACTGCGTATTGTGTCACTGTGTCTGTACTGTGTCACTGTGTCTGTACTGTGTCACTGGGTCTGTACTGAGTATTGTGTCACTGGGTTTGTACTGTGTACCTGTGTCTAAACTGTATTGTGTGACTGTGTCTGTACTGTGTATTGTGTCACTGGGTCTGTACTGTGTATTGTGTCACTGGGACTGTGTATTGTGTCACTGGGTCTGTGTATTGTGTCACTAGGTCTGTGTATTGTGTCACTGTGTCTGTACTGTGTATTGTGTCACTGGGTCTGTGTATTGTGTCACTGTGTCTGTACTGTGTATTGTGTCACTGTGTCTGTACTGTCTATTGTATCACTGTGTCTGTACTGTGTATTGTGTCACTGGATCTGTGTATTGTGTCACTGGGTCTGTACTGTGTATTGTGTCACTGGGACTGTGTATTGTGTCACTGGGTCTGTGTATTGTGTCACTGGGTCTGTACTGTGTATTGTGTCACTGGGTCTGTACTGTGTATTGTGTCACTGTGTCTGTACTGAGTATTGTGTCACTGGGTTTGTACTGTGTACCTGTGTTTAAACTGTATTGTGTGACTGTGTCTGTACTGTGTATTGTGTCACTGTGTATGTACTGTGTATTGTGTCACTGTGTCTGTACTGTGTATTGTGTCACTATGTCTGTACTATGTATTGTGTCACTGTGTCTGTACTGTGTATTGCGTCACTGTGTCTGTACTGCGTATTGTGTCACTGTGTCTGTACTGTGTATTGTGTCACTGTGTCTGTACTGTGTCACTGGGTCTGTACTGTGTATTGTGTCACTGGGTCTGTCCTGTATTGTGTCACTGGGTCTGTACTGTATTGTGTCACTGTGTCTGTACTGTGTATTGTGTCACTGTGTATGAACTGTGTATTGTGTCACTGTGTCTGTACTGTGTATTGTGTCACTATGTCTGTACTATGTATTGTGTCACTGTGTCTGTACTGTGTATTGCATCACTGTGTCTGTACTGCGTATTGTGTCACTGTGTCTGTACTGTGTATTGTGTCACTGTGTCTGTACTGTGTCACTGTGTCTGTACTGTGTATTGTGTCACTGGGTCTGTCCTGTATTGTGTCACTGGGTCTGTCCTGTATTGTGTCACTGGGTCTGTCCTGTATTGTGTCACTGGGTCTGTACTGTATTGTGTCACTGGGTCTGTACTGTGTACATTTGTCTAAACTGTATTGTGTGACTGTGTCTGTACTGTGTATTGTGTCACTGGGTCTGTGTATTGTGTCACTGGGTCTGTACTGTGTATTGTGTCACTGTGTCTGTACTGTGTATTGTGTCACTGGGTCTGTGTATTGTGTCACTGTGTCTGTACTGTGTATTGTGTCACTGTGTCTGTACTATGTATTGTGTCACTGGGTCTGTGTATTGTGTCACTGTGTCTGTACTGTGTATTGTGTCACTGTGTCTAAACTGTGTACTGTATCACTGGGTCTGTACTGTGTATTGTATCACTGTGTCTGTATAGTGTAATGTGACACTGTGTATTGTGTCACTGGGTCTGTACTGTGTACTGTGTCACTGGGTCTGTACTATGTATTGTGTCACTGTCTGTACTGTTTCACTGGGTCTGTACTGTGTATTGTATCACTGGGTCTGTACTATGTATTGTGTCACTGTCTGTAAAGTGTCACTGGGTCTGTACTGTGTATTGTATCACTGGGTCTGTACTGTGTCACTGGGTCTGTACTGTGTATTGTATCACTGGGTCTGTACTGTGTATTGTGTCACTGGGTCTGTACTGTGTCACTGGGTCTGTACTGTGTATTGTATTACTGGGTCTGTACTGTGTATTGTGTCACTGGGTCTGTACTGTGTCACTGGGTCTGTACTGTGTATTGTATCACTGGGTCTGTACTGTGTCACTGGGTCTGTACTATGTATTGTGTCACTGTCTGTACTGTGTCACGGGGTCTGTACTGTGTATTGTATCACTGGGTCTGTAGTGTGTCACTGGGTCTGTACTGTGTATTGTATCACTGGGTCTGTACTGTGCATTGTATCACTGGGTCTGTAGTGTGTCACTGGGTCTGTACTGTGTATTGTATCACTGGGTCTGTACTGTGCATTGTATCACTGGGTCTGTAGTGTGTCACTGGGTCTGTACTGTGTATTGTATCACTGGGTCTGTACTGTGTCACTGGGTCTGTACTATGTATTGTGTCACTGTCTGTACTGTGTCACTGGGTCTGTACTGTGTATTGTATCACTGGGTCTGTAGTGTGTCACTGGGTCTGTACTGTGTATTGTATCACTGGGTCTGTACTGTGCATTGTATCACTGGGTCTGTAGTGTGTCACTGGGTCTGTACTGTGTATTGTATCACTGGGTCTGTACTGTGCATTGTATCACTGGGTCTGTAGTGTGTCACTGGGTCTGTACTGTGTATTGTATCACTGGGTCTGTACTGTGCATTGTATCACTGGGTTTGTACTGTGTATTGTATCACTGGGTCTGTAGTGTGTCACTGGGTCTGTACTGTGTATTGTATCACTGGGTCTGTACTGTGCATTGTATCACTGGGTCTGTAGTGTGTCACTGGGTTTGTACTGTGCATTGTATCACTGGGTCTGTAGTGTGTCACTGGGTTTGTACTGTGCATTGTATCACTGGGTCTGTAGTGTGTCACTGGGTTTGTACTGTGCATTGTATCACTGGGTCTGTACTGTGCATTGTATCACTGGGTCTGTAGTGTGTCACTGGGTTTGTACTGTGAATTGTATCACTGGGTCTGTAGTGTGTTACTGGGTCTGTACTGTGCATTGTATCACTGGGTCTGTACTGTGCATTGTATCACTGGGTCTGTACTGTGCATTGTATCACTGGGTCTGTAGTGTGTCACTGGGTTTGTACTGTGAATTGTATCACTGGGTCTGTACTGTGCATTGTATCACTGGGTCTGTAGTGTGTCACTGTCTGTAGTGTGTCACTGGGTCTGTACTGTGCATTGTATCACTGGGTCTGTACTGTGCATTGTATCACTGGGTCTGTACTGTGCATTGTATCACTGGGTCTGTAGTGTGTCACTGGGTTTGTACTGTGAATTGTATCACTGGGTCTGTACTGTGCATTGTATCACTGGGTCTGTAGTGTGTCACTGTCTGTAGTGTGTCACTGGGTCTGTACTGTGCATTGTATCACTGGGTCTGTACTGTGCATTGTATCACTGGGTCTGTACTGTGTCACTGGGTCTGTACTGTGTATTGTATCACTGGGTCTGTAGTGTGTCACTGTCTGTAGTGTGTCACTGGGTCTGTACTGTGCATTGTATCACTGGGTCTGTACTGTGCATTGTATCACTGGGTCTGTACTGTGCATTGTATCACTGGGTCTGTACTGTGTCACTGGGTCTGTACTGTGTATTGTATCACTGGGTCTGTAGTGTGTCACTGTCTGTAGTGTGTCACTGGGTCTGTACTGTGCATTGTATCACTGGGTCTGTACTGTGCATTGTATCACTGGGTCTGTACTGTGCATTGTATCACTGGGTCTGTACTGTGTCACTGGGTTTGTACTGTGAATTGTATCACTGGGTCTGTACTATGTATTGTGTCACTGTCTTTACTGTGTCACTGGGTCTGTACTGTGTATTGTATCAATGGGTCTGTAGTGTGTCACTGGGTCTGTACTGTGTATTGTATCACTGGGTCTGTACTGTGCATTGTATCACTGGGTCTGTAGTGTATCACTGGGTCTGTACTGTGAATTGTATCACTGGGTCTGTACTATTTATTGTGTCACTGTCTGTACCTGTGTATTGTGTGACTATCGTGTATTGCACCACACAAGTGTTTGTGATGTGCTCTTTTTGCGACTTTCTCTGCTATAGATTTTCCTCACACAACAAAAGGGTTAATTTGTCCTCTGCAGCTGCAGCAAACTGCGCACTCAGCGGATTTCCCAAAATAGCAAAACAATGAGATTCCTGCAGATCTCTCTCTGCCCCTCCCACAGCCTGAAATCTCTCAAGGTCAGTGTGACCGTCCCAGTACCCTAGTGTCCTCATGTAAAAACACAGTAATGACAGTGTGACCGTCCCAGTACCCTGGTATCCTTATGTAAAAACACAGTAATGACAGTGTGACCGTCCCAGTACCCTGGTGTCCTTATGTAAAAACACAGTAATGACAGTGTGACCGTCCCAGTACCCTGGTGTCCTTATGTAAAAACACAGTAATGACAGTGTGACCGTCCCAGTACCCTGGTGTCCTCATGTAAAAACACAGTAATGACAGTGTGACCGTCCCAGTACCCTGGTATCCTTATGTAAAAACACAGTAATGACAGTGTGACCGTCCCAGTACCCTAGTGTCCTCATGTAAAAACACAGTAATGACAGTGTGACCGTCCCAGTACCCTGGTATCCTTATGTAAAAACACAGTAATGACAGTGTGACCGTCCCTGTACCCTGGTGTCCTTATGTAAAAACACAGTAATGACAGTGTGACCATCCCAGTACCCTAGTGTCCTCATGTAAAAACACAGTAATGACAGTGTGACCGTCCCAGTACCCTGGTATCCATATGTAAAAACACAGTAATGACAGTGTGACCATCCCAGTACCCTGGTGTCCTTATGTAAAAACACAGTAATGACAGTGTGACCATCCCAGTACCCTGGAGTCCTTATGTAAAAACACAGTAATGACAGTGAGACCGCCCCAGTACCCTGGTGTCCTTATGTAAAAAACACAGTAATGACAGTGTGACCGTCCCTGTACCCTGGTGTCCTTATGTAAAAACACAGTAATGACAGTGTGACCGTCCCAGTACCCTAGTGTCCTCATGTAAAAACGCAGTAATAACAGTGTGACCGTCCCAGTACCCTGGTATCCTCATGTAAAAACACAGTAATGACAGTGTGACCGTCCCAGTACCCTGGTGTCCTCATGTAAAAACACAGTAATGACAGTGTGACCGTCCCAGTACCCTGGTGTCCTTATGTAAAAACACAGTAATGACAGTGTGACCGTCCCAGTACCCTAGTGTCCTCATGTAAAAACACAGTAATAACAGTGTGACCTTCCCAGTAAACTGGTATCCTCATGTAAAAACACAGTAATGACAGTGTGACCATCCCTGTACCCTGGTGTCCTTATGTAAAAACACAGTAATGACAGTGTGACCGTCCCAGTACCCTGGTGTCCTTATGTAAAAACACAGTAATGACAGTGTGACCGTCCCACTACCCTGGTATCCTCATGTAAAAACACAGTAATGACAGTGTGACCATCTCAGTACCCTGGTATCCTCATGTAAAAACACAGTAATGACAGTGTGACCGTCCCAGTACCCTAGTGTCCTCATGTAAAAACACAGTAATGACAGTGTGACCATCTCAGTACCCTAGTGTCCTCATGTAAAAACACAGTAATGACAGTGTGACCGTCCCAGTACCCTAGTGTCCTCATGTAAAAACACAGTAATGACAGTGTGACCATCTCAGTACCCTAGTGTCCTCATGTAAAAACACAGTAATAACAGTGTGACCTTCCCAGTAAACTGGTATCCTCATGTAAAAACACAGTAATGACAGTGTGACCATCCCTGTACCCTGGTGTCCTTATGTAAAAACACAGTAATGACAGTGTGACCGTCCCAGTACCCTGGTGTCCTTATGTAAAAACACAGTAATGACAGTGAGACCGTCCCAGTACCCTGGTGTCCTTATGTAAAAACACAGTAATGACAGTGTGACCATCTCAGTACCCTGGTGTCCATATGTAAAAACACAGTAATGACAGTGTGACCGTCCCAGTACCCTGGTGTCCTCATGTAAAAACACAGTAATGACAGTGTGACCGTCCCAGTACCCTAGTGTCCTCATGTAAAAACACAGTAATGACAGTGTGACCATCTCAGTACCCTAGTGTCCTCATGTAAAAACACAGTAATGACAGTGTGACCGTCCCAGTACCCTGGTGTCCTTATGTAAAAACACAGTAATGACAGTGTGACCGTCCCAGTACCCTGGTGTCCTCATGTAAAAACACAGTAATGACAGTGTGACCGTCCCAGTACCCTGGTATCCTTATGTAAAAACAAAGTAATGACAGTGTGACCGTCCCAGTACCCTAGTGTCCTCATGTAAAAACACAGTAATGACAGTGTGACCGTCCCAGTACCCTGGTATCCTTATGTAAAAACACAGTAATGACAGTGTGACCGTCCCAGTACCCTGGTGTCCTTATGTAAAAACACAGTAATGACAGTGTGACCGTCCCAGTACCCTGGTGTCCTTATGTAAAAACACAGTAATGACAGTGTGACCGTCCCAGTACCCTGGTGTCCTTATGTAAAAACACAGTAATGACAGTGTGACCGTCCCAGTACCCTGGTATCCTTATGTAAAAACACAGTAATGACAGTGTGACCGTCCCTGTACCCTGGTGTCCTTATGTAAAAACACAGTAATGACAGTGTGACCATCCCAGTACCCTAGTGTCCTCATGTAAAAACACAGTAATGACAGTGTGACCGTCCCAGTACCCTGGTATCCATATGTAAAAACACAGTAATGACAGTGTGACCATCCCAGTACCCTGGTGTCCTTATGTAAAAACACAGTAATGACAGTGTGACCATCTCAGTACCCTGGAGTCCTTATGTAAAAACACAGTAATGACAGTGAGACCGCCCCAGTACCCTGGTGTCCTTATGTAAAAAACACAGTAATGACAGTGTGACCGTCCCTGTACCCTGGTGTCCTTATGTAAAAACACAGTAATGACAGTGTGACCGTCCCAGTACCCTGGTATCCTTATGTAAAAACACAGTAATGACAGTGTGACCATCCCAGTACCCTGGTGTCCTTATGCAAAAACACAGTAATGACAGTGTGACCGTCCCAGTACCCTAGTGTCCTCATGTAAAAACACAGTAATAACAGTGTGACCGTCCCAGTACCCTGGTATCCTCATGTAAAAACACAGTAATGACAGTGTGACCGTCCCAGTACCCTGGTGTCCTCATGTAAAAACACAGTAATGACAGTGTGACCGTCCCAGTACCCTGGTGTCCTTATGTAAAAACACAGTAATGACAGTGTGAGCGCCCCAGTACCCTGGTGTCCTTATGCAAAAACACAGTAATGACAGTGTGACCATCTCAGTACCCTAGTGTCCTCATGTAAAAACACAGTAATAACAGTGTGACCATCTCAGTACCCTGGTGTCCTTATGTAAAAACACAGTAATGACAGTGTGACCGTCCCAGTACCCTAGTGTCCTTATGTAAAAACACAGTAATGACAGTGTGACCGTCCCAGTACCCTGGTGTCCTTATGTAAAAACACAGTAGTGACAGTGTGACCGTCCCTGTACCCTGGTGTCCTTATGTAAAAACACAGTAGTGACAGTGTGACCGTCCCTGTACCCTGGTGTCCTTATGTAAAAACACAGTAATGACAGTGTGACCGTCCCTGTACCCTGGTGTCCTTATGTAAAAACACAGTAATGACAGTGTGACCGTCCCTGTACCTTGGTGTCCTTATGTAAAAACACAGTAATGACAGTGTGACCATCCCAGTACCCTGGTGTCCTCATGTAAAAACACAGTAATGACAGTGTGACCGTCCCAGTACCCTAGTGTCCTCATGTAAAAACACAGTAATGACAGTGTGACCATCTCAGTACCCTGGTGTCCTTATGTAAAAACACAGTAATGACAGTGTGACCGTTCCAGTACCCTGGTATCCTTATGTAAAAACACAGTAATGACAGTGTGACCGTCCCTGTACCCTGGTGTCCTTATGTAAAAACACAGTAATGACAGTGTGACCGTCCCAGTACCCTAGTGTCCTCATGTAAAAACACAGTAATGACAGTGTGACCGTCCCAGTACCCTGGTATCCTTATGTAAAAACACAGTAATGACAGTGTGACCGTCCCAGTACCCTGGTGTCCTCATGTAAAAACACAGTAATGACAGTGTGACCGTCCCAGTACCTTGGTGTCCTTATGTAAAAACACAGTAATGACAGTGTGACCGTCCCAGTACCCTGGTGTCCTTATGTAAAAACACAGGAATGACAGTGTGACCGTCCCAGTACCCTGGTATCCTTATGTAAAAACACAGTAATGACAGTGTGACCGTCCCTGTACCCTGGTGTCCTTATGTAAAAACACAGTAATGACAGTGTGACCATCCCAGTACCCTAGTGTCCTCATGTAAAAACACAGTAATGACAGTGTGACCGTCCCAGTACCCTGGTATCCATATGTAAAAACACAGTAATGACAGTGTGACCATCCCAGTACCCTGGTGTCCTTATGTAAAAACACAGTAATGACAGTGTGACCATCTCAGTACCCTGGAGTCCTTATGTAAAAACACAGTAATGACAGTGAGACCGCCCCAGTACCCTGGTGTCCTTATGTAAAAAACACAGTAATGACAGTGTGACCGTCCCTGTACCCTGGTGTCCTTATGTAAAAACACAGTAATGACAGTGTGACCATCCCAGTACCCTGGTGTCCTTATGCAAAAACACAGTAATGACAGTGTGACCGTCCCAGTACCCTAGTGTCCTCATGTAAAAACACAGTAATAACAGTGTGACCGTCCCAGTACCCTGGTATCCTCATGTAAAAACACAGTAATGACAGTGTGACCGTCCCAGTACCCTGGTGTCCTCATGTAAAAACACAGTAATTACAGTGTGACCGTCCCAGTACCCTGGTGTCCTTATGTAAAAACACAGTAATGACAGTGTGACCGTCCCAGTACCCTAGTGTCCTCATGTAAAAACACAGTAATAACAGTGTGACCTTCCCAGTACCCTGGTATCCTCATGTAAAAACACAGTAATGACAGTGTGACCATCCCAGTACCCTGGTGTCCTTATGTAAAAACACAGTAATGACAGTGTGACCGTCCCAGTACCCTGGTGTCCTAATGTAAAAACACAGTAATGACAGTGTAACCGTCCCAGTACCCTGGTGTCCTTAAGTAAAAACACAGTAATGACAGTGTGACCGTCCCAGTACCCTGGTGTCCATATGTAAAAACACAGTAATGACAGTGTGACCATCCCAGTACCCTGGTGTCCTTATTTAAAAACACAGTAATGACAGTGTGACCGTCCCAGTACCCTGGTGTCCATATGTAAAAACACAGTAATGACAGTGTGACCGTCCCAGTACCCTGGTGTCCTTATGTAAAAATGCAGTAATGACAGTGTGACCGTCCCAGTACCCTGGTGTCCATATGTAAAAACACAGCAATGACAGTGTGACCATCCCAGTACCCTGGTGTCCTTATGTAAAAACACAGTAATGACAGTGTGACCGTCCCAGTACCCTGGTGTCCTTATGTAAAAACACAGTAATGACAGTGTGACCGTCCCAGTACCCTGGTGTCCTTATGTAAAAACACAGTAATGACAGTGTGACCGTCCCAGTACACTGGTGTCCTTATGTAAAAACACAGTAATGACAGTGTGACCGTCCCTGTACCCTGGTATCCTTATGTAAAAACACAGTAATGACAGTGTGACCGTCCCTGTACCCTGGTGTCCTTATGTAAAAACACAGTAATGACAGTGTGACAATCCCAGTACCCTGCTGTCCTCAAGTAAAAACACAATAATGACAGTGTGACCGTCCCAGTACCCTAGTGTCCTCATGTAAAAACACAGTAATGACAGTGTGACCATCTCAGTACCCTGGTGTTCTTATGTAAAAACACAGTAATGACAGCGTGACCGTCCCAGTACCCTGGTATCCTTATGTAAGAACACAGTAATGACAGTGTGACCGTCCCTGTACCCTGGTGTCCTTATGTAAAAACACAGTAATGACAGTGTGACCGTCCCAGTACCCTGGTGTCCTTATGTAAAAACACAGTAATGACAGTGTGACCATCCCAGTACCCTGGTGTCCTTATATAAAAACACAGTAATGATAGTGTGACCGTCCCAGTACCCTGGTGTCCTTATGTAAAAACACAGTAATGACAGTGTGAGCGCCCCAGTACCCTGGTGTCCTTATGTAAAACCACAATAATGACAGTGTGACCGCCCCAGTACCCTGGTATCCTTATGTAAAAACACAGTAATGACAGTGTGACCATCCCAGTACCCTGGTGTCCTTATGTAAAAACACAGTAATGACAGTGTGACCGTCCCAGTACCCTGGTGTCCTTATGTAAAAACACAGTAATGACAGTGTGACCATCTCAGTACCCTGGTATCCTTATGTAAAAACACAGTAATGACAGTGTGACCGTCCCAGTACCCTTGTGTCCTTATGTAAAAACACAGTAATGACAGTGTGACTGTCCCAGTACCCTGGTGTCCTTATGTAAAAACACAGTAATGACAGTGTGACCGTCCCAGTACCCTGGTGTCCTTATGTAAAAACACAGTAATGACAGTGTGACCCTCTCAGTACCCTGGTATCCTTATGTAAAAACACAGTAATGACAGTGTGACCGTCCCACTACCCTGGTATCCTTATGTAAAAACACAGTAATGACAGTGTGACCGTCCCTGTACCCTGGTGTCCTTATGTAAAAACACAGTAATGACAGTGTGACCGTCCCACTACCCTGGTATCCTCATGTAAAAACACAGTAATGACAGTGTGACCATCTCAGTACCCTGGTATCCTCATGTAAAAACACAGTAATGACAGTGTGACCGTCCCAGTACCCTGGTGTCCTTATGTAAAAACACAGTAATGACAGTGTGACCATCCCAGTACCCTGGTGTCCTTATGTAAAAACACAGTAATGACAGTGTCACCGTCCCAGTACCCTGGTGTCCTTATGTAAAAACACAGTAATGACAGTGTAACCGTCCCAGTACCCTGGTGTCCTTATGTAAAAACACAGTAATGACAGTGTGACCATCTCAGTACCCTGGTGTCCTTATGTAAAAACACAGTAATGACAGGGTGACCGTCCCGGTACCCTAGTGTCCTCATGTAAAAACACAGTAATGACAGTGTGACCGTCCCAGTACACTGGTGTCCTTATGTAAAAACACAGTAGTGACAGGGTGACCGTCCCAGTACCCTGGTGTCCTTATGTAAAAACACAGTAATGACAGTGTGACCGTCCCAGTACCCTGGTGTCCTTATGTAAAAACATAGTAATGACAGTGTGACCGTCCCAGTACTCTGGTGTCCTTATGTAAAAACACAGTAATGACAGTGTGACCATCTCAGTACCCTGGTGTCCTTATGTAAAAACACAGTAATGACAGTGTGACCATCCCAGTACCCTGTTGTCCTTATGTAAAAACACAGTAATGACAGTGTGACCATCTCAGTACCCTGGTGTCCTTATGTAAAAACATAGTAATGACAGTGTGACCGTCCCAGTACCCTGGTGTCCTTATGCAAAAACACAGTAATGACAGTGTGACCGTCCCAGTACCCTGGTGTCCTTATGTAAAAACACAGTAATGACAGTGTGACCGTCCCAGTACCCTGGTGTCCTTATATAAAAACACAGTAATGACAGTGTGACCGTCCCAGTACCCTGGTGTCCTTATGTAAAAACACAGTAATGACAGTGTGACCGTCCCAGTACCCTGGTGTCCTTATGTAAAAACACAGTAATGACAGTGTAACCGTCCCAGTACCCTGGTGTCCTTATGTAAAAACACAGTAATGACAGTGTGACCGTCCCAGTACCCTGGTGTCCATATGTAAAAACACAGTAATGACAGTGTGACCATCCCAGTACCCTGGTGTCCTTATTTAAAAACACAGTAATGACAGTGTGACTGTCCCAGTACCCTGGTGTCCATATGTAAAAACACAGTAATGACAGTGTGACCATCCCAGTACCCTGGTGTCCTTATTTAAAAACACAGTAATGACAGTGTGACCGTCCCAGTACCCTGGTGTCCTTATGTAAAAACACAGTAATGACAGTGTGACCGTCCCAGTACCCTGGTGTCCATATGTAAAAACACAGCAATGACAGTGTGACCACCCCAGTACCCTGGTGTCCTTATGTAAAAACACAGTAATGACAGTGTGACCGTCCCAGTACCCTGGTGTCCTTATGTAAAAACACAGTAATGACAGTGTGACCGTCCCTGTACCCTGGTATCCTTATGTAAAAACACAGTAATGACAGTGTGACCGTCCCTGTACCCTGGTGTCCTTATGTAAAAACACAGTAATGACAGTGTGACAATCCCAGTACCCTGCTGTCCTCAAGTAAAAACACAATAATGACAGTGTGACCGTCCCTGTACCCTGGTGTCCTCATGTAAAAACACAGTAATGACAGTGTGACCGTCCCAGTACCCTAGTGTCCTCATGTAAAAACACAGTAATGACAGTGTGACCGTCCCAGTACCCTAGTGTCCTCATGTAAAAACACAGTAATGACAGTGTGACCGTCCCAGTACCCTAGTGTCCTCATGTAAAAACACAGTAATGACAGTGTGACCATCTCAGTACCCTGGTGTCCTTATGTAAAAACACAGTAATGACAGCGTGACCGTCCCAGTACCCTGGTATCCTTATGTAAAAACACAGTAATGACAGTGTGACCGTCCCTGTACCCTGGTGTCCTTATGTAAAAACACAGTAATGACAGTGTGACCGCCCCAGTACCCTGGTGTCCTTATGCAAAAACACAGTAATGACAGTGTGACCATCTCAGTACCCTGGTGTCCTTATGTAAAAACACAGTGTTACAGAAGCATTAGTTATTTTGTTGTGAAGAGCTTATTTCCCAGCAGCAATGCCTGACCCAGCAAGCCAGCGCTTAAGAAGGGCTCCAAGAAAACCGTAACAAGTATCATTTCATAAAGAGTTAACTCTTTTTTTTTCAGCTTTTAGAAACTATTGTCTAATCACCTCTGGAGCCAGACTGCTAATTGATAAGATGAACTTGTAAACTTGTTATCTTAAGTACTGTAATCCTATTGTGGCCTGTCAAAGGACAGTGCTCTCTATCTAAATGTGTGATGGGGGATTTTGTGCTTCCCCCCCTCTCCCCCTGGGAGTGCCCTGTGTGCATGTAACCTTAATAAAAAGCAGGCTGGGCATCCCAGTCCTGAGTTCTTGTTTGACCCTCAATCGCAGCGTTGACTCGTTTTTGTGGGCAGAAGGGTATCCTAGCTGTACTGCAGCTAAGGGAGATTATTCTATATTTGCAAGACTCATATAGAATACTATGGAAAGCAGCTTCTCCCCTCTTTAGCAATAGGGATCCAGGCTACTAAGCGGTCCATCTCTCAGCGAGACTAAGGGTAACCGTAACATTTGGCGGCAGCGGCGGGATTTTCCTGGATTTCCTAGGAGAGGTACAGAACGGATGGAGAGCGCTTACGAAAAATTGAAGCGTACAACCCTAAAGGATTTACTTGAAAGCAGAGGGGGGTACGCCAGCAACCGGCCGAGGAGAGAGCTGATCGCAGAATTGACCGAACTGGATCAGAGCTTCACAATGGCGGAAACACCGACCACGATTAGTGACGAAAAAACCAGGATTGTTCGGGAAAGGCTCTCATTATACGGGCCGAACCCCTCCATGGAATTGGTACAGCAGTTGATGGCGGAGGCGGACGAGGATATACGAGAGACTCGAGCCCACGAACTCAATCTAGCGAACGCACACCGCAATGCTGAAGCCCCGCAGGTAATCATCCCTGTCGAAAATGCTGGGAGGCCCAAGATACCCTATGCGGCATTTCGACCCTTCCTAGAGAGCGAGACAGGGATTGATGAATATTTGGCGGACTTCGAAAGGCAATGTGCCCTGCACCAGATTCCCAACAGAGAGTGGCCCACGATATTGTCTGGGAAACTATCCGGGCGAGCCCTGGAAGCCTTTCGTACTCTGGGTGCTGAGGAAGTGACACAGTATGAGCTAGTTAAGGAGACACTGTTGCGACGGTACGCTGTAACTCCGGACACGTATCGCCGACAGTTTCGGGGCACGGAAAAGAAGCCTAACGATACCCATATGGAATGGGCGCACCGAATGCGGAGAGCGGCAAATCACTGGCTGAGCGGAAGTAAAGCGGTGACTGGGGAGGAAATTTTACAATTGTTTCTCTTAGAACATTTTTATAATGGCATGGAACAGCAAGCGAAGGAATGGCTGCGAGACAGGCGGCCTTCTACCTTAGAAGAAGCAGCCAAATTGGCCGATGAACATTATGACTCCCGTCTTCACGAACCCATGAACTACCGAGCTCCAGCACGGGTCGAACCCAGAGAGGTTTACCGTGCACCCCCTCGTGCTGAATTCCGAGCCCCGGTGCCCACAGGGCCCGTCCGACACTCAGGACCACCCAATAACAGCTCTGAGCGTCCCAGACCGACTTGCCACCGATGCAAGCAACCAGGGCATTTCATGGCTAGCTGCCCCCTTAATACGCACCAGACACCCAGGAATTACAATTACCCCTCTGGGTCCTATCGTCCGGCCCGGGCCCTCTGTGTTAACCAAGAGGCCCCTATGGAGGGATATGTGGGGCCACTTCACGAGGCAGACCCTGTATATGCTGCCTCAGATAACCGCCAGCACCATCGGCAGAGGGTATGGCTCGAGGGGCGATCTACCGAGGGATTGCGAGACACAGGGGCTACTATCACGCTGGTACAGAGTCATTTGGTGCCAGAGCACAAGCGATCCGGACAGACTGTGGCCGTTAGAGTGGCGGGGGGGGATGTGTACAAAATTCCAACAGCTAAAGTGCATCTTGATTGGGGAGCGGGAAAGGGGGCTGTGAACGTGGGCCTAATGGATAATTTACCTGCCGAAGTACTACTGGGCAACGATTTGGGCCCCATGACTTCTGCCTATGCTCCAGTATGCAACAACGAGGCGGACCCAGTGACTACACGGGCCCAAGCCCGGACGGAGCGAGAGCTCTCACCAGTGCGGGAGACACAGGTAAGACCTACCCCGACCTTGCCTGACAGGTTAGGCCCCATACCCTGGGACACCCCAGATGCTTTCGAGGCAGAGTCTAAGACTGACCCGACCTTACAAAAGTACCGGGAACGAGCAGAGACCGGAGGGGGCGGGGCAGATAATGAAACATTCTTATGGGAAAAAGGGAAACTATACCGCTGGACAGAGAAAAGGGGACAGCGTAGGCGACAGCTGGTAGTGCCCCACAAATACCATCAAGAAATCCTCAAAATAGGCCACGACATCCCCTTAGCCGGCCACCTAGCCGTTACCCGTACCCTACACCGCATTACACACACGTTCTTTTGGCCAGGGGTGCACGCTGACGTTAGAACTTACTGTAACACCTGCGATGTGTGTCAACGAGTAGGAAGGCGAGGCGATCACCCTAAAGCCCAGCTAGTAAATATGCCCATTGTAGAGGAACCCTTCAGCCGGGTTGCTATTGACCTAGTGGGACCACTGGCTACCCCTAGTCCCTCCGGTAAGCGATACATTCTTACCGTAGTGGACTACGCTACCAGGTACCCAGAGGCTGTCGCCCTATCCAACATACAAGCGGATACGGTAGCGAATGCACTAGTACAGGTGTTCTCCCGGGTAGGATTTCCAAAAGAAATCCTATCCGACCGAGGCACCCAATTTACGGCTGAATTGACCCAACAACTCTGGCAGGTTTGCAAAATTAAGTCCCTCCTGAGCTCCCCATACCACCCCCAGACGAACGGGCTGTGTGAGAGGTTCAATGGGACCCTCAAGCAAATGCTCAAGACGTTCACTCAGGAATACCGAGACTGGGAACGCTTCCTGCCGCACCTCCTATTTGCTTATCGGGAGGTGCCCCAGGAAACGACAGGGTTCTCTCCCTTCGAGTTGCTCTACGGAAGAAAGGTACGGGGACCCCTAAACCTGATCCGGGAGCACTGGGAGGGAGAGATGGAGGCTGACGGTGTCCCCATTGTGCCATACGTGCTGGAACTCAGGGACCGAATGGAGCAATTAGCCAAATCCGTGCGGGCTAATCTCCAGTTGGCCCAGAGAAGACAGAAAGTATGGTACGATCGGGGGGCCCGAAAGAGAATCTTCACCATAGGACAAAAGGTGTTAGTACTTAAGCCGGTGAAGACAGACAAATTGCAGGCGTCCTGGCAGGGTCCCTACCAGATCGTAGAGAAAAGGGGAGACACCACTTATGTGATAGCTAGCTGCCACGACAACAATCTTAGAAAGACATTCCATGTAAACATGCTCAAGGAATATTTTGAGCGACCAGAGAATGTGACGGCCGTATGTTGTTCCCCTCAGGAAGACCCCGACAGTTTACCCATTCCAGACCTATTAGAAAAGAGCCTCCCCACAGGTATAGTGGCGCAGGTTCAGATAGGGGACCGACTTAGCCCCACTGAAAGGGAGCAGCTCAACCAACTCCTCCAGTCCAAACACCTCACCTTCTCCCCGAAGCCAGGGTACACTACTTTAACCACCCACCAGGTAGATACTCCGGGACAAGCTCCCTTGCGCCAGGCTCCGTACCGAATCCCCGAAGCAGTTAGGACAGGAATGAAGAAGGAGATCGATGAGATGCTCCAGCTCAGGGTAATTGAGCCCTCCGATAGTCCCTGGGCCTCCCCAGTTGTCTTGGTGCCCAAGAAAGATGGGACCACCCGGTTCTGCGTAGACTATCGGAGGCTCAATGAAAATACCGTGACGGACGCTTACCCTATGCCCAGGGTAGACGAGCTACTCGATCGTATAGCCAGGGGAAATTACCTGACCACTATTGACCTCTGCAAAGGTTACTGGCAGATTCCCCTGGCCCCGGAGGCTATCCCCAAGTCGGCATTCGTCACCCCATTCGGCTTATATCAGTTTAGGGTAATGCCGTTTGGGATGAAGAATGCCCCAGCTACATTCCAGCGCTTGGTGGATAGGCTCCTGGATGGCTTCCAGAGTTTTGCTTGCGCCTACCAGGACGACATAGCGATCCACAGTGAGTCCTGGGAGGACCACTTAGCTCATGTGGGAATGGTTCTGGATCAGATCCGGGCTGCTGGCCTGACTCTGAAGCCAGAAAAATGCCACTTTGGGATGGCCGAGGTACAGTACCTGGGTCACCGGGTGGGGTGTGGAAAGCAGCGACCAGAGCCGGCCAAAATAGAAGCTGTCGCTAATTGGCCCACCCCCATCACTAAGACTCAGGTCCTAGCCTTCCTGGGCACGGCAGGGTACTATAGACGGTTCGTACCAGACTACAGCACACTTGCCAAACCCCTGACTGACTTGACCAAGAAGAACTTACCTCGACAGGTCCTGTGGTCTCCCCACTGTGAAACGGCTTTCCAGGCTCTCAAAAATGCTCTAATTAACGCTCCTGTCTTGGCGGCCCCAGCCCTTAACAAACGTTTTATCGTCCATACAGATGCTTCCATGTTCGGGCTGGGAGCCGTCCTCAGCCAAGTAGGCGAAGATGGAGGGGAGCATCCAGTTGCCTACATCAGCCGGAAGCTCCTGCCCCGCGAAGTCAGCTATGCAGCGGTCGAAAAGGAGTGTTTGGCTTTGGTGTGGGCATTAAAGAAATTGACTCCCTATTTATATGGTCAGGAGTTCACTCTGGTCACCGACCATAACCCGTTGGTGTGGCTGAACCGGGTCTCTGGAGATAACGGCAGGCTATTACGTTGGAGCTTATCGTTGCAACCCTTCAATTTCACCATTACTTACAGACCTGGGAAACAGAATGGCAACGCCGACGGGTTGTCCAGACAAACCGACCTCAGCCCCGCATAACCAGCGGTCTGGACAGCCTTAGTCTGCCCCGAAAAGGGGTCAGACCCTGTCTGCCAGAGTGTTCCACAGAAAGGGAGCACTGTTACAGAAGCATTAGTTATTTTGTTGTGAAGAGCTTATTTCCCAGCAGCAATGCCTGACCCAGCAAGCCAGCGCTTAAGAAGGGCTCCAAGAAAACCGTAACAAGTATCATTTCATAAAGAGTTAACTCTTTTTTTTTCAGCTTTTAGAAACTATTGTCTAATCACCTCTGGAGCCAGACTGCTAATTGATAAGATGAACTTGTAAACTTGTTATCTTAAGTACTGTAATCCTATTGTGGCCTGTCAAAGGACAGTGCTCTCTATCTAAATGTGTGATGGGGGATTTTGTGCTTCCCCCCCTCTCCCCCTGGGAGTGCCCTGTGTGCATGTAACCTTAATAAAAAGCAGGCTGGGCATCCCAGTCCTGAGTTCTTGTTTGACCCTCAATCGCAGCGTTGACTCGTTTTTGTGGGCAGAAGGGTATCCTAGCTGTACTGCAGCTAAGGGAGATTATTCTATATTTGCGAGACTCATATAGAATACTATGGAAAGCAGCTTCTCCCCTCTTTAGCAATAGGGATCCAGGCTACTAAGCGGTCCATCTCTCAGCGAGACTAAGGGTAACCGTAACACACAGTAATGACAGGGTGACCGTCCCAGTACCCTAGTGTTCTCATGTAAAAACACAGTAATGACAGTGTGACCTTCCCAGTACACTGGTGTCCTTATGTAAAAACACAGTAATGACAGTGTGACCGTCCCAGTACCCTGGTGTCCTTATGTAAAAACAAAGTAATGACAGTGTGACCATCTCAGTACCCTGGTGTCCTTATGTAAAAACACAGTAATGACAGGGTGACCGTCCCGGTACCCTAGTGTCCTCATGTAAAAACACAGTAATGACAGTGTGACCGTCCCAGTACCCTAGTGTCCTCATGTAAAAACACAGTAATGACAGTGTGACCGTCCCAGTACCCTAGTGTCCTCATGTAAAAACACAGTAATGACAGTGTGACCATCCCTGTACCCTGGTGTCCTTATGTAAAAACACAGTAATGACAGTGTGACCGTCCCAGTACCCTGGTGTCCTTATGTAAAAACACAGTAATGACAGTGTGACCGTCCCAGTACCCTGGTGCCCTTATGTAAAAACACAGTAATGACAGTGTAACCGTCCCAGTACCCTGGTGTCCTAATGTAAAAACACAGTAATGACAGTGTGACCGTCCCAGTACCCTGGTGTCCTTATGTAAAAACACAGTAATGACAGTGTGACCATCCCAGTACCCTGGTGTCCTTATTTAAAAACACAGTAATGACAGTGTGACCGTCCCAGTACCCTGGTATACTTATGTAAAAACACAGCAATGACAGTGTGACCATCCCAGTACCCTGGTGTCCTTATGTAAAAACACAGTAATGACAGTGTGACCGTCCCAGTACCCTGGTGTCCTTATGTAAAAACACAGTAATGACAGTGTGACCGTCCCTGTACCCTGGTGTCCTTATGTAAAAACACAGTAATGACAGTGTGACCGCCCCAGTACCCTGGTGTCCTTATGCAAAAACACAGTAATGACAGTGTGACCATCTCAGTACCCTGGTGTCCTTATGTAAAAACACAGTAATGACAGGGTGACCGTCCCAGTACCCTAGTGTCCTCATGTAAAAACACAGTAATGACAGTGTGACCGTCCCAGTACACTGGTGTCCTTATGTAAAAACACAGTAATGACAGTGTGACCGTCCCAGTACCCTGGTGTCCTTATGTAAAAACACAGTAATGACAGTGTGACCATCTCAGTACCCTGGTGTCCTTATGTAAAAACACAGTAATGACAGGGTGACCGTCCCGGTACCCTAGTGTCCTCATGTAAAAACACAGTAATGACAGTGTGACCATCCCAGTACACTGGTGTCCTTATGTAAAAACACAGTAGTGACAGGGTGACCGTCCCAGTACCCTGGTGTCCTTATGTAAAAACACAGTAATGACAGTGTGACCGTCCCAGTACCCTGGTGTCCTTATGTAAAAACACAATAATGACAGTGTGACCGTCCCAGTACCCTGGTATCCTTATGTAAAAACACAGTAATGACAGTGTGACCATCCCAGTACCCTGGTGTCCTTATGTAAAAACACAGTAATGATAGTGTGACCGTCCCAGTACCCTGGTGTCCTTATGTAAAAACACAGTAATGACAGTGAGACCATCCCAGTACCCTGGTGTCCTTATGTAAAAACACAGTAATGACAGTGTGACCGTCCCAGTACCCTGGTGTCCTTATGTAAAATCACAGTAATGACAGTGTGACCGTCCCAGTACCCTGGTGTCCTTATGTAAAAACACAGTAATGACAGTGTGACCGTCCCAGTACCCTGGTGTCCTTATGTAAAAACACAGTAATGACAGTGTGACCATCTCAGTACCCTGGTATCCTTATGTAAAAAAACAGTAATGACAGTGTGACCATCTCAGTACCCTGGTGTCCTTATGTAAAAACACAGTAATGACAGTGTGACCATCCCAGTACCCTGTTGTCCTTATGCAAAAACACAGTAATGACAGTGTGACCGTCCCAGTACCCTGGTGTCCTTATGTAAAAACACAGTAATGACAGTGTGACCGTCCCAGTACCCTGGTGTCCTTATGTAAAAACACAGTAATGACAGTGTGACCGTCCCAGTACCCTGGTGTCCTTATGTAAAAACACAGTAATGACAGTGTGACCGTCCCAGTACCCTGGTGCCCTTATGTAAAAACACAGTAATGACAGTGTAACCGTCCCAGTACCCTGGTGTCCTTATGTAAAAACACAGTAATGACAGTGTGACCGTCCCAGTACCCTGGTGTCCTTATGTAAAAACACAGTAATGACAGTGTGACCATCCCAGTACCCTGGTGTCCTTATTTAAAAACACAGTAATGACAGTGTGACCGTCCCAGTACCCTGGTATACTTATGTAAAAACACAGCAATGACAGTGTGACCATCCCAGTACCCTGGTGTCCTTATGTAAAAACACAGTAATGACAGTGTGACCGTCCCAGTACCCTGGTGTCCTTATGTAAAAACACAGTAATGACAGTGTGACCGTCCCAGTACCCTGGTGTCCTTATGTAAAAACACAGTAATGACAGTGTGAGCGCCCCAGTACCCTGGTGTCCTTATGCAAAAACACAGTAATGACAGTGTGACCATCTCAGTACCCTGGTGTCCTTATGTAAAAACACAGTAATGACAGGGTGACCGTCCCAGTACCCTAGTGTCCTCATGTAAAAACACAGTAATGACAGTGTGACCGTCCCAGTACACTGGTGTCCGTATGTAAAAACACAGTAATGACAGTGTGACCGTCCCAGTACCCTGGTGTCCTTATGTAAAAACACAGTAATGACAGTGTGACCATCTCAGTACCCTGGTGTCCTTATGTAAAAACACAGTAATGACAGGGTGACCGTCCCGGTACCCTAGTGTCCTCATGTAAAAACACAGTAATGACAGTGTGACCGTCCCAGTACACTGGTGTCCTTATGTAAAAACACAGTAGTGACAGGGTGACCGTCCCAGTACCCTGGTGTCCTTATGTAAAAACACAGTAATGACAGTGTTACCGTCCCAGTACCCTGGTGTCCTTATGTAAAACCACAATAATGACAGTGTGACCGTCCCAGTACCCTGGTATCCTTATGTAAAAACACAGTAATGACAGTGTGACCATCCCAGTACCCTGGTGTCCTTATGTAAAAACACAGTAATGACAGTGTGACCGTCCCAGTACCCTGGTGTCCTTATGTAAAAACACAGTAATGACAGTGTGACCATCTCAGTACCCTGGTATCCTTATGTAAAAACACAGTAATGACAGTGTGACCGTCCCAGTACCCTTGTGTCCTTATGTAAAAACACAGTAATGACAGTGTGACCGTCCCAGTACCCTGGTGTCCTTATGTAAAAACACAGTAATGACAGTGTGACCGTCCCAGTACCCTGGTGTCCTTATGTAAAAACACAGTAATGACAGTGTGACCCTCTCAGTACCCTGGTATCCTTATGTAAAAACACAGTAATGACAGTGTGACCGTCCCACTACCCTGGTATCCTTATGTAAAAACACAGTAATGACAGTGTGACCGTCCCTGTACCCTGGTGTCCTTATGTAAAAACACAGTAATGACAGTGTGACCGTCCCACTACCCTGGTATCCTCATGTAAAAACACAGTAATGACAGTGTGACCATCTCAGTACCCTGGTATCCTCATGTAAAAACACAGTAATGACAGTGTGACCGTCCCAGTACCCTGGTGTCCTTATGTAAAAACACAGTAATGACAGTGTGACCATCCCAGTACCCTGGTGTCCTTATGTAAAAACACAGTAATGACAGTGTCACCGTCCCAGTACCCTGGTGTCCTTATGTAAAAACACAGTAATGACAGTGTAACCGTCCCAGTACCCTGGTGTCCTTATGTAAAAACACAGTAATGACAGTGTGACCATCTCAGTACCCTGGTGTCCTTATGTAAAAACACAGTAATGACAGGGTGACCGTCCCGGTACCCTAGTGTCCTCATGTAAAAACACAGTAATGACAGTGTGACCGTCCCAGTACACTGGTGTCCTTATGTAAAAACACAGTAGTGACAGGGTGACCATCCCAGTACCCTGGTGTCCTTATGTAAAAACACAGTAATGACAGTGTGACCGTCCCAGTACCCTGGTGTCCTTATGTAAAAACATAGTAATGACAGTGTGACCGTCCCAGTACTCTGGTGTCCTTATGTAAAAACACAGTAATTACAGTGTGACCATCTCAGTACCCTGGTGTCCTTATGTAAAAACACAGTAATGACAGTGTGACCATCCCAGTACCCTGTTGTCCTTATGTAAAAACACAGTAATGACAGTGTGACCATCTCAGTACCCTGGTGTCCTTATGTAAAAACATAGTAATGACAGTGTGACCGTCCCAGTACCCTGGTGTCCTTATGTAAAAACACAGTAATGACAGTGTGACCGTCCCAGTACCCTGGTGTCCTTATGTAAAAACACAGTAATGACAGTGTGACCGTCCCAGTACCCTGGTGTCCTTATATAAAAACACAGTAATGACAGTGTGACCGTCCCAGTACCCTGGTGTCCTTATGTAAAAACACAGTAATGACAGTGTGACCGTCCCAGTACCCTGGTGTCCTTATGTAAAAACACAGTAATGACAGTGTAACCGTCCCAGTACCCTGGTGTCCTTATGTAAAAACACAGTAATGACAGTGTGACCGTCCCAGTACCCTGGTGTCCATATGTAAAAACACAGTAATGACAGTGTGACCATCCCAGTACCCTGGTGTCCTTATTTAAAAACACAGTAATGACAGTGTGACTGTCCCAGTACCCTGGTGTCCATATGTAAAAACACAGTAATGACAGTGTGACCATCCCAGTACCCTGGTGTCCTTATTTAAAAACACAGTAATGACAGTGTGACCGTCCCAGTACCCTGGTGTCCTTATGTAAAAATGCAGTAATGACAGTGTGACCGTCCCAGTACCCTGGTGTCCATATGTAAAAACACAGCAATGACAGTGTGACCATCCCAGTACCCTGGTGTCCTTATGTAAAAACACAGTAATGACAGTGTGACCGTCCCAGTACCCTGGTGTCCTTATGTAAAAACACAGTAATGACAGTGTGACCGTCCCTGTACCCTGGTATCCTTATGTAAAAACACAGTAATGACAGTGTGACCGTCCCTGTACCCTGGTGTCCTTATGTAAAAACACAGTAATGACAGTGTGACAATCCCAGTACCCTGCTGTGCTCAAGTAAAAACACAATAATGACAGTGTGACCGTCCCAGTACCCTAGTGTCCTCATGTAAAAACACAGTAATGACAGTGTGACCATCTCAGTACCCTGGTGTCCTTATGTAAAAACACAGTAATGACAGCGTGACCGTCCCAGTACCCTGGTGTCCTTATGTAAAAACACAGTAATGACAGTGTGACCGCCCCAGTACCCTGGTGTCCTTATGTAAAAACACAGTAATGACAGTGTGACCGTCCCTGTACCCTGGTGTCCTTATGTAAAAACACAGTAATGACAGTGTGACCGCCCCGGTACCCTGGTGTCCTTATGCAAAAACACAGTAATGACAGGGTGACCGTCCCAGTACCCTAGTGTCCTCATGTAAAAACACAGTAATGACAGTGTGACCTTCCCAGTACACTGGTGTCCTTATGTAAAAACACAGTAATGACAGTGTGACCGTCCCAATACCCTGGTGTCCTTATGTAAAAACAAAGTAATGACAGTGTGACCATCTCAGTACCCTGGTGTCCTTATGTAAAAACACAGTAATGACAGGGTGACCGTCCCGGTACCCTAGTGTCCTCATGTAAAAACACAGTAATGACAGTGTGACCGTCCCAGTACCCTAGTGTCCTCATGTAAAAACACAGTAATAACAGTGTGACCTTCCCAGTACCCTGGTATCCTCATGTAAAAACACAGTAATGACAGTGTGACCATCCCTGTACCCTGGTGTCCTTATGTAAAAACACAGTAATGACAGTGTGACCGTCCCAGTACCCTGGTGTCCTTATGTAAAAACACAGTAATGACAGTGTGACCGTCCCAGTACCCTGGTGCCCTTATGTAAAAACACAGTAATGACAGTGTAACCGTCCCAGTACCCTGGTGTCCTAATGTAAAAACACAGTAATGACAGTGTGACCGTCCCAGTACCCTGGTGTCCTTATGTAAAAACACAGTAATGACAGTGTGACCATCCCAGTACCCTGGTGTCCTTATTTAAAAACACAGTAATGACAGTGTGACCGTCCCAGTACCCTGGTATACTTATGTAAAAACACAGCAATGACAGTGTGACCATCCCAGTACCCTGGTGTCCTTATGTAAAAACACAGTAATGACAGTGTGACCGTCCCAGTACCCTGGTGTCCTTATGTAAAAACACAGTAATGACAGTGTGAGCGTCCCTGTACCCTGGTGTCCTTATGTAAAAACACAGTAATGACAGTGTGACCGCCCCAGTACCCTGGTGTCCTTATGCAAAAACACAGTAATGACAGTGTGACCATCTCAGTACCCTGGTGTCCTTATGTAAAAACACAGTAATGACAGGGTGACCGTCCCAGTACCCTAGTGTCCTCATGTAAAAACACAGTAATGACAGTGTGACCGTCCCAGTACACTGGTGTCCTTATGTAAAAACACAGTAATGACAGTGTGACCGTCCCAGTACCCTGGTGTCCTTATGTAAAAACACAGTAATGACAGTGTGACCATCTCAGTACCCTGGTGTCCTTATGTAAAAACACAGTAATGACAGGGTGACCGTCCCGGTACCCTAGTGTCCTCATGTAAAAACACAGTAATGACAGTGTGACCATCCCAGTACACTGGTGTCCTTATGTAAAAACACAGTAGTGACAGGGTGACCGTCCCAGTACCCTGGTGTCCTTATGTAAAAACACAGTAATGACAGTGTGACCGTCCCAGTACCCTGGTGTCCTTATGTAAAACCACAATAATGACAGTGTGACCGTCCCAGTACCCTGGTATCCTTATGTAAAAACACAGTAATGACAGTGTGACCATCCCAGTACCCTGGTGTCCTTATGTAAAAACACAGTAATGACAGTGTGACCGTCCCAGTACCCTGGTGTCCTTATGTAAAAACACAGTAATGACAGTGTGACCGTCCCAGTACCCTGGTGTCCTTATGTAAAAACACAGTAATGACAGTGTGACCATCTCAGTACCCTGGTATCCTTATGTAAAAACACAGTAATGACAGTGTGACCGTCCCAGTACCCTGGTGTCCTTATGTAAAAACACAGTAATGACAGTGTGACCGTCCCAGTACCCTGGTGTCCTTATGTAAAAACACAGTAATGACAGTTTGACCATCTCAGTACCCTGGTATCCTTATGTAAAAACACAGTAATGACAGTGTGACCATCTCAGTACCCTGGTGTCCTTATGTAAAAACACAGTAATGACAGTGTGACCATCCCAGTACCCTGTTGTCCTTATGCAAAAACACAGTAATGACAGTGTGACCGTCCCAGTACCCTGGTGTCCTTATGTAAAAACACAGTAATGACAGTGTGACCGTCCCAGTACCCTGGTGTCCTTATGTAAAAACACAGTAATGACAGTGTGACCGTCCCAGTACCCTGGTGTCCTTATGTAAAAACACAGTAATGACAGTGTGACCGTCCCAGTACCCTGGTGCCCTTATGTAAAAACACAGTAATGACAGTGTAAACGTCCCAGTACCCTGGTGTCCTTATGTAAAAACACAGTAATGACAGTGTGACCGTCCCAGTACCCTGGTGTCCTTATGTAAAAACACAGTAATGACAGTGTGACCATCCCAGTACCCTGGTGTCCTTATTTAAAAACACAGTAATGACAGTGTGACCGTCCCAGTACCCTGGTATACTTATGTAAAAACACAGTAATGACAGTGTGACCATCCCAGTACCCTGGTGTCCTTATGTAAAAACACAGTAATGACAGTGTGACCGTCCCAGTACCCTGGTGTCCTTATGTAAAAACACAGTAATGACAGTGTGACCGTCCCTGTACCCTGGTGTCCTTATGTAAAAACACAGTAATGACAGTGTGACCGCCCCAGTACCCTGGTGTCCTTATGTAAAAACACAGTAATGACAGTGTGACCATCTCAGTACCCTGGTGTCCTTATGTAAAAACACAGTAATGACAGGGTGACCGTCCCAGTACCCTAGTGTCCTCATGTAAAAACACAGTAATGACAGTGTGACCGTCCCAGTACCCTGGTGTCCTTATGTAAAAACACAGTAATGACAGTGTGACCGTCCCAGTACCCTGGTGTCCTTATGTAAAAACACAGTAATGACAGTGTGACCATCTCAGTACCCTGGTGTCCTTATGTAAAAACACAGTAATGACAGGGTGACCGTCCCGGTACCCTAGTGTCCTCATGTAAAAACACAGTAATGACAGTGTGACCATCCCAGTACACTGGTGTCCTTATGTAAAAACACAGTAATGACAGGGTGACCGTCCCGGTACCCTAGTGTCCTCATGTAAAAACACAGTAATGACAGTGTGACCATCCCAGTACACTGGTGTCCTTATGTAAAAACACAGTAGTGACAGGGTGACCGTCCCAGTACCCTGGTGTCCTTATGTAAAAACACAGTAATGACAGTGTGACCGTCCCAGTACCCTGGTGTCCTTATGTAAAACCACAATAATGACAGTGTGACCGTCCCAGTACCCTGGTATCCTTATGTAAAAACACAGTAATGACAGTGTGACCATCCCAGTACCCTGGTGTCCTTATGTAAAAACACAGTAATGATAGTGTGACCGTCCCAGTACCCTGGTGTCCTTATGTAAAAACACGGTAATGACAGTGTGACCGTCCCAGTACCCTGGTGTCCTTATGTAAAAACACAGTAATGACAGTGTGACCATCTCAGTACCCTGGTATCCTTATGTAAAAACACAGTAATGACAGTGTGACCATCTCAGTACCCTGGTGTCCTTATGTAAAAACACAGTAATGACAGTGTGACCATTCCAGTACCCTGTTGTCCTTATGTAAAAACACAGTAATGACAGTGTGACCATCTCAGTACCCTGGTGTCCTTATGTAAAAACACAGTAATGACAGTGTGACCATCCCAGTACCCTGGTGTCCTTATGTAAAAACACAGTAATGACAGTGTGACCGTCCCAGTACCCTGGTGTCCTTATGTAAAAACACAGTAATGACAGTGTAACCGTCCCAGAACCCTGGTGTCCTTATGTAAAAACACAGCAATGACAGTGTGACCGTCCCACTACCCTGGTGTCCTTATGTAAAAACACAGTAATGACAGTGGGACCGTCGAAGTACCCTGGTGTGCTTATGTAAAAACACAGTAATGACAGTGTGACCGTCCCAGTACCCTGGTGTCCTTATGTAAAAACATAGTAATGACAGTGTGACCTTCCCAGTACCCTGGTGTCCTTATGTAAAAACACAGTAATGACAGTGTGACCGTCCCAGTACCCTGGTGTCCTTATGTAAAAACACAGTAGTGACAGTGTGACCGTCCCAGTACCCTGGTGTCCTTATGTAAAAACACAGCAATGACAATGTGACCATCCCAGTACCCTGGTGTCCTTATGTAAAAACACAGTAATAACAGTGTCACCATCCCAGTACCCTGGTGTCCTCATGTAAAAACACAGTAATGACAGGGTGACCGTCCCGGTACCCTAGTGTCCTCATGTAAAAACACAGTAATGACAGTGTGACCGTCCCAGTACACTGGTGTCCTTATGTAAAAACACAGTAGTGACAGGGTGACCGTCCCAGTACCCTGGTGTCCTTATGTAAAAACACAGTAATGACAGTGTGACCGTCCCAGTACCCTGGTGTCCTTATGTAAAACCACAATAATGACAGTGTGACCGTCCCAGTACCCTGGTATCCTTATGTAAAAACACAGTAATGACAGTGTGACCATCCCAGTACCCTGGTGTCCTTATGTAAAAACACAGTAATGATAGTGTGACCGTCCCAGTACCCTGGTGTCCTTATGTAAAAACACAGTAATGACAGTGTGACCGTCCCAGTACCCTGGTGTCCTTATGTAAAAACACAGTAATGACAGTGTGACCATCTCAGTACCCTGGTATCCTTATGTAAAAACACAGTAATGACAGTGTGACCGTCCCAGTACCCTGGTGTCCTTATGTAAAAACACAGTAATGACAGTGTGACCGTCCCAGTACCCTGGTGTCCTTATGTAAAAACACAGTAATGACAGTGTGACCATCTCAGTACCCTGGTATCCTTATGTAAAAACACAGTAATGACAGTTTGACCATCTCAGTACCCTGGTGTCCTTATGTAAAAACACAGTAATGACAGTGTGACCATCCCAGTACCCTGTTGTCCTTATGTAAAAACACAGTAATGACAGTGTGACCGTCCCAGTACCCTGGCGTCCTTATGCAAAAACACAGTAATGACAGTGTGACCGTCCCAGAACCCTGGTGTCCTTATGTAAAAACACAGTAATGACAGTGTGACCGTCCCAGTACCCTGGTGTCCTTATGTAAAAACACAGTAATGTCTGACAGTGTGACCGTCCCAGTACCCTGGTGTCCTTATGTAAAAACACAGTAATGACAGTGTGACCGTCCAAGTACCCTGGTGTCCTTATGTAAAAACACAGTAATGACAGTGTGACTGTCCCAGTACCCTGGTGTACTTATGTAAAAACACAGCAATGACAGTGTGACCATCCCAGTACCCTGGTGTCCTTATGTAAAAACACAGTAATGACAGTGTGACCGTCCCTGTACCCTGGTGTCCTTATGTAAAAACACAGCAATGACAGTGTGACCGTTCCACTACCCTGGTGTCCTTATGTAAAAACACAGTAATGACAGTGTGACCGTCCAAGTACCCTGGTGTCCTTATGTAAAAACACAGTAATGACAGTGTGACCATCTCAGTACCCTGGTGTCCTTATGTAAAAACACAGTAATGACAGTGTGACCGTCCCAGTACTCTGGTGTCCTTATGTAAAAACACAGTAATGACAGTGTGACCGTCCAAGTACCCTGGTGTCCTTATGTAAAAACACAGTAATGACAGTGTGACCGTCCCAGTACCCTGGTGTCCTTATGTAAAAACACAGTAATGACAGTGTGACCGTCCCAGTACCCTGGTGCCCTTATGTAAAAACACAGTAATGACAGTGTGACCATCTCAGTACCCTGGTATCCTTATGTAAAAACACAGTAATGACAGTGTGACCATCTCAGTACCCTGGTGTCCTTATGTAAAAACACAGTAATGACAGGGTGACCGTCCCGGTACCCTAGTGTCCTCATGTAAAAACACAGTAATGACAGTGTGACCATCCCAGTACACTGGTGTCCTTATGTAAAAACACAGTAGTGACAGGGTGACCGTCCCAGTACCCTGGTGTCCTTATGTAAAAACACAGTAATGACAGTGTGACCGTCCCAGTACCCTGGTGTCCTTATGTAAAACCACAATAATGACAGTGTGACCGTCCCAGTACCCTGGTATCCTTATGTAAAAACACAGTAATGACAGTGTGACCATCCCAGTACCCTGGTGTCCTGATGTAAAAACACAGTAATGATAGTGTGACCGTCCCAGTACCCTGGTGTCCTTATGTAAAAACACAGTAATGACAGTGTGACCGTCCCAGTACCCTGGTGTCCTTATGTAAAAACACAGTAATGACAGTGTGACCATCTCAGTACCCTGGTATCCTTATGTAAAAACACAGTAATGACAGTGTGACCGTCCCAGTACCCTGGTGTCCTTATGTAAAAACACAGTAATGACAGTGTGACCGTCCCAGTACCCTGGTGTCCTTATGTAAAAACACAGTAATGACAGTGTGACCATCTGTCATGTTCTGTCTCAGGATATCATGTGAGAGCCTCATTGTCTGGAACAGTTGCTTTAAAGGAAGATTAGTAGAAGCCATACTGATTGAAAATGAAAACAAATTTATTTAAACAACAAAATACTTTGTTTAAGCAAATACTTGCAGAATATTTAAATATGCTACTCAGGTATGTTAAGACCACATACAGCAGGAGTGAAAATAAAGAAAACTAGTAAGCAGAGATGCAGATTCAAAAAGGAAAGTCTTTCTCTTGGTAATAACTGAAATGTAAGATTTGCACAAGGCAGAAAACAACTTGCAAACTGGTAACAGGTTTAAAGGTAAAGTCTCTCTCCTTGTAATTGCTGAGTGCAGGAATTGCACAATGCAGGAAACAACTTGCAAACTGGTAACAGGTTTAAAGGTAAAGTCTCTCTCCTTGAAATTGCTGAGTGCAGGAATTGCACAATGCAGGAAACAACTTTCAAACTGGTAACAGGTTTAAAGGTAAAGTCTCTCTCCTTGAAATTGCTGAGTGCAGGAATTACACAATGCAGGAAACAACTTGCAAACTGGTAACAGGTTTAAAGGTAAAGTCTCTCTCCTTGTAATTGCTGAGTGCAGGAAATGCACAAGGCAGGAAACAAACTTGAAGATTGGTAACAGGTTTAAAGGTAAAGTCTCTCTCCGTGTAATTGCTGAGTGCAGGAAATGCACAAGGCAGGAAACAAACTTGAAGATTGGTAACAGGTTTAAAGGTAAAGGCTTTCTCCTGGTAATACCTTGTAAACAGGTGCAAAAAAAAATCTTTCTCCAAAGAAATACAGGAAACAGGTTCTGACTTGACAAAACAGATCCAATGTGAAGACAAAAATGCAGACTAAAAGCCATCCTTAAATAGGGAGGTTTTGCACAGGGTTGGTTCTGATTAATTCCAGAATTGAGAACACCTGTGTGTTGCACAGGTGTAATAACAAGTAAGGGAAATAGTTATTTATCAGATCTTTTAAGATCCATGCTATTGCTAGAACTGGCTGTGGCTCAACATGTAAGCAAACAGAAATAGCAACCACAGAGCCACAGGTTCAAATCCCCACACAGCCCTTCTTAGCAGAAGGCCTCCCAGACCTTTTCTTTTTCTTTTTTGTCTGGAGGCTTGGTTCATGACAGATGCCCCCTCCAAAGAGCGCACTCTGGGCGCTCAAAGCCTGTTCAAACATCTGAAGGTGGGATTTACGAACAAGTGTTCCATTTGAAGCCCTAATACAATCAGATGGAATGGATTCTTTGCTTGGAACAGCTGCCTGAGATTGGGGACCCTTAGAAGATATCCCTGTAGGCATAACAAGAGCTGAAAAACCAAGACAGTTTTGATTTAGAGGTTCCTGATTATACCCAGCAGCTAGCAATGGACTGGCTGATGGGCAGGGTACCTCCGGGTAGGAAAAGACCTCTCCTTCAGAGTCAAGGAATTCGTTATCTGGGTCATATCTGCCTGATGGGTAGAGTACCTCCGGGTAAGGTATGACCTCTCCTTCAGAGTCCAGGAATTCATTTTCTGTGTCATTTATTTCCAATTCAACCATCTCATCCAATTCTTTCTCAGTCAATGAGTAGCTGGGTGAAGGTGGTACAAGGAGGTGTGGATCTTTAGAATTGGCAGAGTCTGATTCAGCTGGAAGGTTTGTCACTTTTATGTCTGATGAGTGACTTTTGTTAGCTGGATCTCCAGCCAGGGCAGAAACAAGGTAATGTGCAGGATTTCCAGGAGGTATTTTTGCAGAGTTCCCCAATGTGGTTGATGCAGAAACAGACGCAGTGGTATGGGTAATGGATGTAGTTGGAGTTGTACTCCCAATGACCATCTGTTTCAAATCAGGTACCATTTCTTGAAGCGTGTTAGAAACGGTTGTTTGTAGAATAGATGTATTCTCCATAGCTGGGTCATCTCCAGGGGTATCATACAGTTTGCTAGTGGAAGTATAATTTGTTCCCTTAACATCAGAGTTCATTTTCAACTTGGCTGTATCCCGACTTGATCCTCTAGGGGGTCTTACTGGACACCTTGTGATGCGGTGACCAGTTCCCCCACAATAGAAACAGAGGTTAAGCTGTCTTCGCCGAGTCTTTTCCTCTTCTGTTAAGGGTTCTTTAAAACCTTTCCTTGTTTGGGAGGTAACTTCAGACAAGGTTTTGGTTGGGAGAGATAACATTTCCACCAGCTCCATGAAGTTAATCAGTATGTCCTTAATAAACTTTAACACTGATTCCAATACAGCAATAATCCCAGAGGGCTCTCTTTTAAGGTCTTCACATTCTGTCATGTTCTGTCTCAGGATATCATGTGAGAGCCTCATTGTCTGGAACAGTTGCTTTAAAGGAAGATTAGTAGAAGCCATACTGATTGAAAATGAAAACAAATTTATTTAAACAACAAAATACTTTGTTTAAGCAAATACTTGCAGAATATTTAAATATGCTACTCAGGTATGTTAAGACCACATACAGCAGGAGTGAAAATAAAGAAAACTAGTAAGCAGAGATGCAGATTCAAAAAGGAAAGTCTTTCTCTTGGTAATAACTGAAATGTAAGATTTGCACAAGGCAGAAAACAACTTGCAAACTGGTAACAGGTTTAAAGGTAAAGTCTCTCTCCTTGTAATTGCTGAGTGCAGGAATTGCACAATGCAGGAAACAACTTGCAAACTGGTAACAGGTTTAAAGGTAAAGTCTCTCTCCTTGAAATTGCTGAGTGCAGGAATTGCACAATGCAGGAAACAACTTTCAAACTGGTAACAGGTTTAAAGGTAAAGTCTCTCTCCTTGAAATTGCTGAGTGCAGGAATTACACAATGCAGGAAACAACTTGCAAACTGGTAACAGGTTTAAAGGTAAAGTCTCTCTCCTTGTAATTGCTGAGTGCAGGAAATGCACAAGGCAGGAAACAAACTTGAAGATTGGTAACAGGTTTAAAGGTAAAGTCTCTCTCCGTGTAATTGCTGAGTGCAGGAAATGCACAAGGCAGGAAACAAACTTGAAGATTGGTAACAGGTTTAAAGGTAAAGGCTTTCTCCTGGTAATACCTTGTAAACAGGTGCAAAAAAAATCTTTCTCCAAAGAAATACAGGAAACAGGTTCTGACTTGACAAAACAGATCCAATGTGAAGACAAAAATGCAGACTAAAAGCCATCCTTAAATAGGGAGGTTTTGCACAGGGTTGGTTCTGATTAATTCCAGAATTGAGAACACCTGTGTGTTGCACAGGTGTAATAACAAGTAAGGGAAATAGTTATTTATCAGATCTTTTAAGATCCATGCTATTGCTAGAACTGGCTGTGGCTCAACATGTAAGCAAACAGAAATAGCAACCACAGAGCCACAGGTTCAAATCCCCACACAGCCCTTCTTAGCAGAAGGCCTCCCAGACCTTTTCTTTTTCTTTTTTGTCTGGAGGCTTGGTTCATGACACCATCTCAGTACCCTGGTATCCTTATGTAAAAACACAGTAATGACAGTGTGACCATCTCAGTACCCTGGTGTCCTTATGTAAAAACACAGTAATGACAGTGTGACCATCCCAGTACCCTGTTGTCCTTATGCAAAAACACAGTAATGACAGTGTGACCGTCCCAGTACCCTGGTGTCCTTATGTAAAAACACAGTAATGACAGTGTGACCGTCCCAGTACCCTGGTGTCCTTATGTAAAAACACAGTAATGACAGTGTGACCGTCCCAGTACCCTGGTGTCCTTATGTAAAAACACAGTAATGACAGTGTGACCGTCCCAGTACCCTGGTGCCCTTATGTAAAAACACAGTAATGACAGTGTAAACGTCCCAGTACCCTGGTGTCCTTATGTAAAAACACAGTAATGACAGTGTGACCGTCCCAGTACCCTGGTGTCCTTATGTAAAAACACAGTAATGACAGTGTGACCATCCCAGTACCCTGGTGTCCTTATGTAAAAACACAGTAATGACAGTGTGACTATCCCAGTACCCTGGTGTCCTTATGTAAAAACACAGCAATGACAGTGTGACCATCCCAGTACCCTGGTGTCCTTATGTAAAAACACAGTAATGACAGTGTGACCGTCCCAGTACCCTGGTGTCCTTATGTAAAAACACAGTAATGACAGTGTGACCGTCCCTGTACCCTGGTGTCCTTATGTAAAAACACAGTAATGACAGTGTGACCGCCCCAGTACCCTGGTGTCCTTATGCAAAAACACAGTAATGACAGTGTGACCATCTCAGTACCCTGGTGTCCTTATGTAAAAACACAGTAATGACAGTGTGACCGTCCCAGTACCCTAGTGTCCTCATGTAAAAACACAGTAATGACAGTGTGACCGTCCCAGTACCCTGGTGTCCTTATGTAAAAACACAGTAATGACAGTGTGACCGTCCCAGTACCCTGGTGTCCTTATGTAAAAACACAGTAATGACAGTGTGACCATCTCAGTACCCTGGTGTCCTTATGTAAAAACACAGTAATGACAGGGTGACCGTCCCGGTACCCTAGTGTCCTCATGTAAAAACACAGTAATGACAGTGTGACCATCCCAGTACACTGGTGTCCTTATGTAAAAACACAGTAATGACAGGGTGACCGTCCCGGTACCCTAGTGTCCTCATGTAAAAACACAGTAATGACAGTGTGACCATCCCAGTACACTGGTGTCCTTATGTAAAAACACAGTAATGACAGGGTGACCGTCCCAGTACCCTGGTGTCCTTATGTAAAAACACAGTAATGACAGTGTGACCGTCCCAGTACCCTGGTGTCCTTATGTAAAACCACAATAATGACAGTGTGACCGTCCCAGTACCCTGGTATCCTTATGTAAAAACACAGTAATGACAGTGTGACCATCCCAT
>NC_069503.1:1161741658-1161850249 GCF_027579735.1 Bombina bombina
TGTGACAGACCCTTCTGTCAGTACTGAAGGAGTTAACTGTGTTCAGCTTTAAGAAGCTACTGTCCTTAAAGTTAGTGATAAACAGTCCATTGTTTAATCACATCTAGAGAGCAGACGCCTAGTGATAAGAAAAGCCAAACGTGTCTGGTGTTTAAGTTGTTATCTGCCTAAGTAAAGTAATGTACAACATTCTTTCAACCCCCCTTCTGGGGGGTCTGACCTGCATAAATACTGGGCATATGAGCCTTAATAAAGTACATTCTGTTTTAAACCTGAAAACTGGCTGGGTTGTGAATTGCTGATTCCCTATGCAGGACATTGTTCCCTGGTGTTAACCCTTGATATCCTGTTGGTACCGTTACAAGTCCATTCCGGTACCCTGGTGTCCTTATGTAAAAACACAGTAATGACAGTGAGACCATCCCAGTACCCTGGTGTCCTTATGTAAAAACACAGTAATGACAGTGTAACCGTCCCAGTACCCTGGTGTCCTTATGTAAAAACACAGTAATGACAGTGTGACCATCTCAGTACCCTGGTGTCCTTATGTAAAAACACAGTAATGACAGTGTGACCGTCCCAGTACCCTAGTGTCCTTATGTAAAAACACAGCAATGACAGTGTGAGCATCCCAGCCTGGTGTCCTTATGTAAAAACACAGTGATGACAGTGTGACCGTCCCAGCCTGGTGTCCTTATGTAAAAACACAGTAATGACAGTGTGACCGTCCCAGTACCCTGGTGTCCTCATGTAAAAACACAGTAATGACAGTGTGACCATCATAGTACCCTGGTGTCCTTATGTAAAAACACAGTAATGACAGTGTGACCGTCCCAGCCTAGTGTCCTTATGTTAAAACACAGTAATGACAGTGTGACCGTCCCAGTACCCTGGTGTCCTTATGTAAAAACACAGTAATGACAGTGAGACCATCCCAGTACCCTGGTGTCCTTATGTAAAAACACAGTAATGACAGTGTGACCGTCCCAGCCTAGTGTCCTTATGTAAAAACACAGTAATGACAGTGTGACCGTCTCAGTACCCTGGTGTCCTTATGTAAAAACACAGTAATGACAGTCTGACCGTCCCAGTACCCTGGTGTCCTTATGTAAAAACACAGTAATGACAGAAAGTGTGACCGTCCCAGTACCCTGATGTCCTTATGTAAAAACACAGTAATGACAGTTTGACCGTCACAGTATCCTGGTGTCCTTATGTAAAAACACAGTAATGACAGTGTGACCATCTCAGTACCCTGGTATCCTTATGTAAAAACACAGTAATGACAGTGTGACCATCTCAGTACCCTGGTATCCTTATGTAAAAACACAGTAATGACAGTGTGACCATCTCAGTACCCTGGTATCCTTATGTAAAAACACAGTAATGACAGTGTGACCATCTCAGTACGATGGTGTCCTTATGTAAAAACACAGTAATGACAGTGTGACCATCCCAGTACCCTGGTGTCCTTATGTAAAAACACAGTAATGACAGTGTGACCATCTCAGTACCCTAGTGTCCTTATGTAAAAACACAGTAATGACAGTGTGAGCGTCCCAGTACCCTAGTGTCCTTATGTAAAAACACAGTAATGACAGTGAGATCATCCCTGTACCCTGGTGTCCTTATGTAAAAACACAGTAATGACAGTGTGACCATCCCAGTACCCTGGTGTCCTTATGTAAAAAACACAGTAATGACAGTAAGATCATCCCTGTACCCTGGTGTCCTTATGTAAAAACACAGTAATGACAGTGTGACCATCCCTGTACCCTGGTGTCCTTATGTAAAAACACAGTAATGACAGTGTGACCATCCCAGTACCCTGGTGTCCTTATGTAAAAACACAGTAATGACAGTGTGACCGTCCCACTACCCTGCTCTCCTTATGTAAAAACACAGTAATGACAGTGTGACCGTCCCAGTACCCTGGTATCCTTATGTAAAAGCACAGGAATGACAGTGTGACCGTCCCAGCCTAATCTCCTTATGTAAAAACACAGTAATGACAGTGAGACCGCCCCAGTACCATGGTGTCCTTATGTAAAAACACAGTAATGACAGTGTGACCATCCCAGTACCCTGGTGTCCTTATGTAAAAACACAGTAATGACAGTGTGACCATCCCAGTACCTTGGTGTCCTTATGTAAAAACACAGTAATGACAGTGTGACCGTCCCAGTACCCTGGTGTCCTTATGTAAAAACACAGTAATGACAGTGTGACCATCCCAGTACCTTGGTGTCCTTATGTAAAAACACAGTAATGACAGTGTGACCGTCCCAGTACCCTGGTGTCCTTATGTAAAAACACAGTAATGACAGTGTGACCATCTCAGTACCCTGGTGTCCTCATGTAAAAACACAGTAATGACAGTGTGACCGTCCCAGCCTAGTGTCCTTATGTAAAAACACAGTAATGACAGTGTGACCATCCCAGTACCCTGGTATCCTTATGTAAAAACACAGTAATGACAGTGAGACCATCCCAGTACCCTGGTGTCCTTATGTAAAAACACAGTAATGACAGTGTGACCATCTCAGTACCCTGGTGTCCTTATGTAAAAACACAGTAATGACAGTGTGACCGTCTCAGTACCCTGGTATCCTTATGTAAAAACACAGTAATGACAGTGTGACCGTCCCAGTACCCTGGTGTCCTTATGTAAAAACACAGTAATGACAGTGTGACCGTCCCAGCACCCTTGTGTCCTTATGTAAAAACACAGTAATGACAGTGTGACTGTCCCAGTACCCTGGTATCCTTATGTAAAAACACAGTAATGACAGTGTGACCGTCCCAGTACCCTGGTATCCTTATGTAAAAACACAGTAATGACAGTGAGACCATCCCAGTACCCTGGTGTCCTTATGTAAAAACATAGTAATGACAGTGTGACCGTCCCAGCCTGGTGTCCTTATGTAAAAACACAGTAATGACAGTGTGACTGTCACAGTACCCTGGTGTCCTTATGTAAAAACACAGTAATGACAGTGTGACCGTCTCAGTACCCTGGTATCCTTATGTAAAAACACAGTAATGAGAGTGTGACCATCTCAGTACCCTGGTATCCTTATGTAAAAACCCAGTAATGACAGTGAGACCGTCCCAGTACCCTGGTATCCTTATGTAAAAACACAGTAATGAGAGTGTAACCATCTCAGTACCCTGGTGTCCTTATGTAAAAACACAGTAATGAGAGTGTAACCATCTCAGTACCCTGGTGTCCTTATGTAAAAACACAGTAAAGACAGTGTGACCGTCCCAGTACCCTGGTGTCCTTATGTAAAAACACAGTAATGACAGTGTGACCATCCCAGTACCTTGGTGTGCTTATGTAAAAACACAGTAATGACAGTGAGTCCTGTGGCAAACCTAGCCACTTCTGGACTATAATGTAAGAAAGGTTGTCTATAGGCTGTATTGTGTGCTATATAGATGTGACAGACCCTTCTGTCAGTACTGAAGGAGTTAACTGTGTTCAGCTTTAAGAAGCTATTGTGTACTGTCATTAAAGTTAGTGATAAACAGTCCATTGTTTAATCACATCTAGAGAGCAGACGCCTAGTGATAAGAAAAGCCAAACGTGTCTGGTGTTTAAGTTGTTATCTGCCTAAGTAAAGTAATGTACAACATTCTTTCAACCCCCCTTCTGGGGGGTCTGACCTGCATAAATACTGGGCATATGAGCCTTAATAAAGTACATTCTGTTTTAAACCTGAAAACTGGCTGGGTTGTGAATTGCTGATTCCCTATGCAGGACATTGTTCCCTGGTGTTAACCCTTGGTATCCTGTTGGTACCGTTACAATTGGTGGCAAGCGACGGAATGAACCTTATCGCCCAGAAGAGCAGCTACACAAGCCAGTAACCTCAGGAAGAGGGGGATTACTACAATACTGACTAAGATGGAAGGAGTACCAGGGACCGAAGTGAATGGAGATGGATTATTCTAAGCTAAAGAGACAAATGTTAAAGGAACTGCTAGAAGCCAGGGGAAAGATAGGCAGCAGCAAACCCAAGACTATATTAATTGCCGAGCTGATGGAGGGAGACAGAGCTCGCAGCGCTACGCCTCCAGCAGCCATGGAGGAGACCCTATACCAGAGGGAAATGAGGACCAGGCTGGAATTTTTACCCCAACCTGTACCACGGGATATGCTATCCGTGGTAATGGCAGATGTGCAGGAGTACGTGATGGCACACAGTCCGCGGAATGCATCCTCCCGAGCAGAATCCATTTTGGACGCACTCAGCAACCCAGTAAGACCCAAAATCCCATACCACGCATTTAAAATGTTTTGTGAGGAGAAGGATGAGATCGATGGGTATTTACAGGATTTTGAGAGACTGTGCGAGTTACATGATTTGGAGCAGTCCGTATGGGTGCCGGTGCTAGCAGGCAAGCTAGCCGGTAGGGCAGCGGAAGCGTATCGCGCTGTACCCAGGGAGGACAGCAAGGATTACGCTAAAGTGAAGAGAGCGATCTTGGAAAGATATGCCATTACCCCAGAGGCATACCGGCGCAAGTTTAGAGGCCTGCGCAAGCCAGAAAGAGATTCCCATGCAGAGTGGGCCCACAAGCTGGATCAAGCATCTCAAGGGTGGATACAGGCCAGCCAAGCTACCACCATGGAAGAATTGCGACAACTGATGCTGTTGGAGCGATTCTTTAACGGCTTGTCCCCAGAAGCCCAAGAATGGGTGAGAGATCGAAAACCCCTCACCTTAACTGAAGCAGCCAGATTAGCAGACCAGCATTTTGATGCCAGGAGGCACCATGGACTACAGCCTAACACCCCCACAGCGGCACCTTTTCGCCCAGCCCCAGGGAATCCACCACCCCCCTCACGATACAACGGACGGGCGAATATACAATGCCACACCTGCAAGCAGTGGGGACATATGGCACATGAGTGCACCCAAAATCGGAGCAGACAAGCTTGGAACCAGGTCAGACAGAACCTAGCCCCAAGGGCGGCTGCTCACCATTACCAAACGGAGCCAGCCGCTCATGAGTTGTTGAGCACCCAAGCCGAGGAACCCCTGGGAATTCTGCATGAGGTGATGTCGGTCCAGGGACTTCGGGATTCGGGAGCTACTTTAACCCTGATAGCTCCCCATTTGGTGCCGGATACAGCACCCACTGGCGGATCCGTGGCAGTACGAGGGGCAGGGGGAGCAGTATACCGATTGCTCGCTGCTAGAGTGGAGTACAGGCCCCCAGTCACCCCAGCAGCTGCCAGTTACCAACCCCCGGCGCACCGCTATACCACACGGCCTCCGGCCACAAACTACCCTCAGAGAGCCCAGTTCAATTCGCAGGGCTACTCACAACCTATTCGGTGCTTTGGCTGTAAGCAACTAGGGCACAAAAGACCAGAGTGTCCCCTAAACGCAGCGAACCAAGCACAGTCCTGGAGAAGACCCGCCGGCGGAATCCCACATAATCCTCAGCCTGCGGCCCGCTACGTAGAGGCGCCAGAATGCTGGGGCAGCCTACATGAAGCTGACCCTGTGCAAGCTGCCCACCGGAATAACCGGCAACGGGTTAAAGTGAATGGGAAGGAGGTCAGTGGTCTACGGGATACTGGTGCTACCATGACCTTGCTTCAAGAGAACTTGGTGTCTGAGAAACAGCACACTGGAGACACTGTGGCTGTGAGGGTAGCAGGGGGCACTGTGTTCCGCCTACCTGTTGCCAGGGTACATTTGGATTGGGGAGTGGGCGCTAGACCTGTGAATGTAGGGGTCAAGAAGGACTTACCTGCTGATGTTCTCCTTGGAAATGACTTGGCCCCCCTTGTTTCTGCCTATGCTCCCATGGGTCCCGCTGATATTAACCCTGTGACTACCCAAGCCCAGTCCCTTCGGGAAGAGGTACATTTTAACCGTGGTGGACTACGCCACTAGGTACCCCGAGGCCATTGCTCTCTCCAACATCCATGCAGAGACAGTAGCTGAAGCCCTATTTGGGGAGCTACAACCTAGTTTGGTTTACTTACAAGTTGCTGTTACCTTTTATATTTTAATCAGGGACAATGCCAGGCTGCTGCGCTGGAGTTTGGCGCTGCAGCCCTTCGACTTTACCATCCATTACCGCCCAGGGAAAGAAAACGGTAACGCCGACGGGTTGTCCAGACAAACTGAACTCTAAAAGTGATCTGTGAGTACTTCCCCGGACATCCCCAAGCCGATCCGTTGGGATCAGACTGTGTATGCCGGCTTGGTTCTGGGGGAGCATTGTGGCAAACCTAGCCACTTCTGGACTATAATGTAAGAAAGGTTGTCTATAGGCTGTATTGTGTGCTATATAGATGTGACAGACCCTTCTGTCAGTACTGAAGGAGTTAACTGTGTTCAGCTTTAAGAAGCTACTGTCATTAAAGTTAGTGATAAACAGTCCATTGTTTAATCACATCTAGAGAGCAGACGCCTAGTGATAAGAAAAGCCAAACGTGTCTGGTGTTTAAGTTGTTATCTGCCTAAGTAAAGTAATGTACAACATTCTTTCAACCCCCCTTCTGGGGGGTCTGACCTGCATAAATACTGGGCATATGAGCCTTAATAAAGTACATTCTGTTTTAAACCTGAAAACTGGCTGGGTTGTGAATTGCTGATTCCCTATGCAGGACATTGTTCCCTGGTGTTAACCCTTGATATCCTGTTGGTACCGTTACAAGTCCATTCCGGTACCCTGGTGTCCTTATGTAAAAACACAGTAATGACAGTGAGACCATCCCAGTACCCTGGTGTCCTTATGTAAAAACACAGTAATGACAGTGTAACCGTCCCAGTACCCTGGTGTCCTTATGTAAAAACACAGTAATGACAGTGTGACCATCTCAGTACCCTGGTGTCCTTATGTAAAAACACAGTAATGACAGTGTGACCGTCCCAGTACCCTAGTGTCCTTATGTAAAAACACAGCAATGACAGTGTGAGCATCCCAGCCTGGTGTCCTTATGTAAAAACACAGTGATGACAGTGTGACCGTCCCAGCCTGGTGTCCTTATGTAAAAACACAGTAATGACAGTGTGACCGTCCCAGTACCCTGGTGTCCTCATGTAAAAACACAGTAATGACAGTGTGACCATCATAGTACCCTGGTGTCCTTATGTAAAAACACAGTAATGACAGTGTGACCGTCCCAGCCTAGTGTCCTTATGTTAAAACACAGTAATGACAGTGTGACCGTCCCAGTACCCTGGTGTCCTTATGTAAAAACACAGTAATGACAGTGAGACCATCCCAGTACCCTGGTGTCCTTATGTAAAAACACAGTAATGACAGTGTGACCGTCCCAGCCTAGTGTCCTTATGTAAAAACACAGTAATGACAGTGTGACCGTCTCAGTACCCTGGTGTCCTTATGTAAAAACACAGTAATGACAGTCTGACCGTCCCAGTACCCTGGTGTCCTTATGTAAAAACACAGTAATGACAGAAAGTGTGACCGTCCCAGTACCCTGATGTCCTTATGTAAAAACACAGTAATGACAGTTTGACCGTCACAGTATCCTGGTGTCCTTATGTAAAAACACAGTAATGACAGTGTGACCATCTCAGTACCCTGGTATCCTTATGTAAAAACACAGTAATGACAGTGTGACCATCTCAGTACCCTGGTATCCTTATGTAAAAACACAGTAATGACAGTGTGACCATCTCAGTACGATGGTGTCCTTATGTAAAAACACAGTAATGACAGTGTGACCATCTCAGTACCCTAGTGTCCTTATGTAAAAACACAGTAATGACAGTGTGAGCGTCCCAGTACCCTGGTGTCCTTATGTAAAAACACAGTAATGACAGTGAGACCGTTCCAGTACCCTGGTGTCCTTATGTAAAAACATAGTAATGACAGTGTGACCGTCCCAGCCTGGTGTCCTTATGTAAAAACACAGTAATGACAGACAGTGTGACCGTCGCAGTACCCTGGTGTCCTCATGTGAAAACACAGTAATGACAGTGTGACCATGCCAGTACCCTGGTATCCTTATGTAAAAACACAGTAATGACAGTGTGACCATCTCAGTACCCTGGTATCCTTATGTAAAAACACAGTAATGTGTGGAAAGGTGATAACTAAGCGCCAACTATATAATGCAACAGACTTCCAGCTCTAATAAATTGGCACCTAGTTGCCAAGAGTGGATTCAATTGTAAGATTGGATATCAGAGCGCCAAACAACGTAGGCAGGGTCTATGGGCAGATAGTCAAATACCAAAGGTAAAAATAGGTTGAAATAATATGATTTAATACATAAGATAAAAAAGTTGGTACATTTAAAATTATACAACAATTAGTCATGGATCCATGTTACACTTTAAAATATATATTGAAACACTAGGAACAATTTAAAAATGCTTGTAGAACAATTAATAACAACAACAAAAATCTAACAAATAATGTCTATCGCATAAACTTAAATTCTAATATGTGAATGCTAGGAGCGCTTATGTGAATGCTAGGAGAAAGGTCAGTGGAGACCGAAACCGGTTGACTGGTAAGGAGTATTTTAATTGTGATCACATTAAGAAGCCATCTGCACTATTGTTTGCCTTTCCTTTTTTGGCAGGTAAGGGACAACATTGCAAGTTGGAATTATTTGTTAACTACCGCCCAAGAAGATTTCTACATAATCAGCAGTTGGGATCCATATTGAGATAGACTATAGCAAGATTCTTATTATCCAATTTGAATATTTATTTGGGCTTTTAAGCATTTTATGTTATATCTTCTGTTTTTTAACCCAATGTTGTTATATGGTCTCTTTAATTAACATCTCGAGGCTCTTTGAGCAAGTCCCTTATATCTAGCTCAGCAACTCTGAGCCCTTTAGATTTGTATTTTAGGGCATCAATTTAGAGCCTGTGTTCAATTTCAATCCAATCACAAAGTTTTGCCACTATTCAGTGTTTATAACAGATATTTGTTCACATCACATCACAGTTTGCATGCAGAAACACATTTGAACACACGTTAAAGTTGTGCTGTTGCTTTTTTTGGTTCTATTTATGCTTTATGTTTGCATTAGTTGATTTGTCCAAAATTCACTTGTATATCGTTTTATTTTGAATTCATTGTTTATTTTGATAATAAGGTTCACATACCCCTGCAATATTTTTCTCACATTTTTTCACTTGTTAGGATTTACACCCTTTTTGGATAAACACATAGGCACAACCTCAGGTCTTATATTTTGAATTCAGGTTCTAGACATTCCTGTAACATTTTTTGTCCACTTGTTAGGATTTACACAATTTTGGATAAACACATAGGCAAAACCCCAATTCGGAGCCACTTACATTTCCCACCCACTGGTTTCAAGCAACCTGGAATCTATCCACCTGTGCATTGTAACCCATTGTTTTTATAAATAGAGTGTGCATAAGCGCTCCTAGCATTCACATATTAGAATTTAAGTTTATGCGATAGACATTATTTGTTAGATGTTTTTTTGTTGCTATTAAATGTTCTACAAGCATTTTTAAATTGTTCCTAGTGTTTCAATATATATTTTAAAGTGTAACATGGATCCATGACTAATTGTTGTATAATTTTAAATGTACCAACTTTTTATCTTATGTATTAAATCATATTATTTCAACCTATTGTTACCTTTGGTATTTGACTATCTGCCCATAGACCCTGCCTACGTTGTTTGGCGCTCTGATATCCAATCTTAAAAACACAGTAATGACAGTGTGACCGTCCCAGCCTAATCTCCTTATGTAAAAACACAGTAATGACAGACAGTGTGACCATCCCCGTACCCTGGTGTCCTCATGTGAAAACACAGTAATGACAGTGTGACCATCCCCGTACCCTGGTGTCCTCATGTGAAAACACAGTAATGACAGTGTGACCATCTCAGTACCATGGTGTCCTTATGTAAAAACACAGTAATGACAGTATGACCGTCCCAGTACCCTGGTGTCCTTATGTAAAAACACAGTAATGACAGTGTGACCGTCCCAGCCTGGTGTCCTTATGTAAAAACACAGTAATGACAGTGTGACCGTCCCAGTACCCTGGTGTCCTCATGTAAAAACACAGTAATGACAGTGTGACCATCATAGTACCCTGGTTTCCTTGTGTAAAAACACGGTAATGACAGTGTGACCATCATAGTACCCTGGTTTCCTTGTGTAAAAACACAGTAATGACAGTGTGACCATCTCAGTACCCTGGAATCCTTATGTAAAAACACAGTAATGACAGTGTGACCATCTCAGTACCCTGGTGTCCTCATGTAAAAACACAGTAATGACAGTGAGACCATCCCAGTACCCTGGTGTCCTTATGTAAAAACACAGTAATGACAGTGTGACCGTCTCAGTACCCTGGTGTCCTTATGTAAAAACACAGTAATGACAGTGTGACCGTCTCAGTACCCTGGTGTCCTTATGTAAAAACACAGTAATGACAGTCTGACCGTCCCAGTACCCTGGTGTGCTCATGTGAAAACACAATAATGACAGTATGACCGTCCCAGTACCCTGGTGTCCTTATGTAAAAACACAGTAATGACAGTGTGACCATCTCAGTACCCTGGTGTCCTTATGTAAAAACACAGTAATGACAGTGTGACCATCCCAGTACCCTGGTATCCTTATGTAAAAACACAGTAATGACAGTGTGACCGTCACAGTACCCTGGTGTCCTCATGTAAAAACACAGTAATGACAGTGAGACCATCCCAGTACCCTGGTGTCCTTACGTAAAAACACAGTAATGACAGTGTGACCGTCCCAGTACCCTGGTGTCCTCGTGTAAAAACACAGTAATGACAGTGTGACCGTCTCAGTACCCTGGTGTCCTTATGTAAAAACACAGTAATGACAGTCTGACCGTCCCAGTACCCTGGTGTCCTTATGCAAAAACACAGTAATGACAGTGTGACCGTCCCAGTACCCTGGTGTCCTTATGTAAAAACACAGTAATGACAGTGTGACCATCCCAGTACCCTGGTGTCCTTATGTAAAAACACAGTAATGACAGTGTGACAGTCCCAGTACCCTAGTGTCCTTATGTAAAAACACAGTAATGACAGTGTGACCATCTCAGTACCCTGGTGTCCTTATGTAAAAACACAGTAATGACAGTGTGACCGCCCCAGTACCCTGGTGTCCTCATGTAAAAACACAGTAATGACAGTGAGACCATCCCAGTACCCTGGTGTCCTTACGTAAAAACACAGTAATGACAGTGTGACCGTCCCAGTACCCTGGTGTCCTTGTGTAAAAACACAGTAATGACAGTGTGACCGTCTCAGTACCCTGGTGTCCTTATGTAAAAACACAGTAATGACAGTCTGACCGTCCCAGTACCCTGGTGTCCTTATGCAAAAACACAGTAATGACAGTGTGACCGTCCCAGTACCCTGGTGTCCTTATGTAAAAACACAGTAATGACAGTGTGACCATCCCAGTACCCTGGTGTCCTTATGTAAAAACACAGTAATGACAGTGTGACAGTCCCAGTACCCTAGTGTCCTTATGTAAAAACACAGTAATGACAGTGTGACCATCTCAGTACCCTGGTGTCCTTATGTAAAAACACAGTAATGACAGTGTGACCGCCCCAGTACCCTGGTGTCCTTATGTAAAAACACAGTAATGACAGTGTGACCATCTCAGTACCCTGGTGTCCTTATGTAAAAACACAGTAATGACATTGTGACTGTGACAGACCCCTCTGTCAACCTCCCTACGGATTATGGATTCAGGCATTATGTTAAGTCACCCTGTGCCCATTATAGGTACAGGGTTTGAATCCAACAGTACTGGAGGGGTTAACTTTCCTCTTGTTCAGTTTTGAGTAGCTGTATTTTCTGAGACATGTTTCTTGGCATCAGCTATTGTTTACTGTAATTAGGTTTAGGTGATAAGCGTTCACCTTGTTTAATAACTTCCAGACTGCTCGGTCTCAGGAAGGAATCCATTGTTTTCTTGTGTTTGATTACGTAATGTGATTCTATTGTATCCTGTAAAAGGGCGTCTTTCCTCTATCTAATGTACTATAATCTTCCAATCTCCCATCTGGTCCCCTAGGGGATTGTCAACCAGGTGGGAGACCTGCATAAATACCGGGCATATAGCCCTCAATAAAGTAGATTTTCTGTTTTACCCTCAAGACGGAGCTTGGTCTCGTGTTTGGGGGGAATTAACTGGGTTTGTGTGTTGCTGATCCCATATTCAGGGCATCTTTCATCTGGTATTAACCCTCGATATCAGGATTATACTATAACAATTGGTGGCAAGCAACGGGATGGTCCTCATCGCCCAGAAGAGCAACTACACATCCGGATCTAATGGGAATACCGTATTTATAGGCTGAAAAGAGCCACCCTTAAAGACCTGCTAGAACAACGGGGCCGACAGGTCAGTAACTTCAGGAAGAGGGAGATTATTACAATACTGACCGAGATGGACGGTGTACCAGGGACCGAAGGAACCAATGAGTCCAGCATATCAGACAGAACTCCCGATGAAGCAAGCTTTGACCGGGCAGTTAAAATAAGACTGGCACATTATGGCCCTAACCCGACTGCCGAAATTATCGACCGGGTCATAGCAGGTGTAGAGGCCAACCTACTTCGCCAAAGTGGCGCTGCAGCAACCCAAGTCACAGCAACCCCAGTGGAAAAGAGAAAAGTACATTTTGCAGCTTTTAAAAACATACTGGAAACAGAAGGAGAGATTGATGGGTACCTTGTGGATTTTGAGAGGCAAGACATAAGGACTGGTAACAATATTATCCGGAAAATTATCCGGCCGGGCCAGCGAGGCTTTTCGGGCCATTCCAGATGAGGAAGTCGGGGATTATAATGCTGTAAAAGGGGCTCTGCTCTCACGGTATGCGGTTACACCAGAGGCATACAAGAGACAGTTCAGAGACACTGTTAAACTAGCTGGAGATTCCTACGTCGAGTGGGCATGTAAGGTGCACCGCACATCAGCTCACTGGATGGCGGGGTGCCAAGCCATATCCAGGGAAGAGGTGCTGCAGCTATTCCTGTTGGAACATTGCTTCGACAAGTTATCCGCAGGAGTTAGAGAGTGGGTTCGGGACCGTAAGCCACCCACCCTGCATGAAGCTGCTCGCCTGGCAGATGAGTACACGGATGCCCGCAAACTGGACACTGCTACCACTAAAATCCCTGCCAGAGTGGAGTACAGACCCACAGTCACCCCAGCAGCTACCAGCTACCAACCCCCGATGCACAGCTCTACCACACAGCCTCCAGCCACAAACTATCCTCAGACAGCCCGGTTCAACTCACGGGACTACTCACAGCCTAATCGGTGCTTCGGATTTAAGCAACTATGGCACAAAAGACCAGAGTGTCCCCTAAACACAGCGAACCAAGCACAGTCCTAGAGAAGACCCGCAGGCAGAAACCCACGTAACCCTCAGCCTGCTGCCCACTGCGTAGAGGAGGAAGAATGCTGGGGCATCCTACATGAAGCAGATCCCGTGCAAGCTGCCCACCGGGATAACCGGCAACAGCACCGGCAACTGGTTAAAGTGAATGGGAAGGAGGTCAGTGGTCTACGGGATACTGGTGCTACCATGACCTTGCTCCAAAAGAACTTGGTGTCTGTGAACCAGCACACCGGAGACACTGTGGCTGTGAGGGTAGCAGGGGGCACTGTGTTCCGCCTACCTGTTGCCCGGGTACATTTGGATTGGGGAGTGGGCGCTAGACCTGTGAATGTGGGGGTCATGAAGGACTTACCAGCTGATGTTCTCCTTGGAAATAACTTGGCCCCCCTTGTTTCTGCCTACGCTCCCATGGGTCCCGCCGATGTTAACCCTGTGACTACCCATGCCGCCGAGACCGACCCACCTGCTGCTGAGCCCCAGGGCGCTGAGCTCAGTAAATCTCTATCCGCTATTGATACATGGAAGTCCCGTTACAACGCGCTGATGAAGGAGAAGAGTCAAGTAGAGGATGAAATGGTCACGTTAAACAATCACGTAACGGTGCTAGCAGGAGAGAAGAGGAGCGCAGAGGAAAAAGCACTTTTAGAACGGGAATCTCTGCTAGACAAGCTGCACCGACAGACTGCAGAAAACACCAACTTGAGAGTGGAACATGAAACAGTAAAGACAAACTTAGCTACACTGGAGGAGAAGCTGACGCTGGCTCATAGTGAGGTGCAGCAACTCAAGGGTACCCTACGTCAGTATGAAGGGCTTGTGGATACCTATAAAGAGCAGGTACAAAAAATTCGTAAAGAAGCCGATGAGATTTGTCTCCAACTGGAAAGAAGCGTCTCTGAAAACAAAAACTTGAAGGAATGTTTAGCCCTGGTCTAGGCACTGAAGAAGTTGAACCCTTATTTATACGGACAGGAATTCTCTCTCATAACGGACCACAATCCCTTAGTCTGGCTTAACCGGGTCTCAGGAGACAATGGTAGATTGCTGCGGTGGAGTTTAGCCCTCCAACCCTATAACTTCACCATCAGCTACCGGCAGAACGGGAATGCAGATGGATTGTCCCGGGAAACTGACATTCCTACCACCTCCTAGTCCGGTCATCCCCAAGTTGACCCGCCAAAGGGTCAAGCCGGGTCTTCCGGAGTGTCCCACCAGGAGGGAGCCATGTGACAGACCCCTCTGTCAACCTCCCTACGGATTATGGATTCGGGCATTATGTTAAGTCACCCTGTGCCCATTATAGGTACAGGGTGTGAATCCAACAGTACTGGAGGGGTTAACTCTCCTCTTGTTCAGTTTTGAGTAACTATTTTCTGAGACAGGTTTCCTGGCATCAGCTATTGTTTACTGTAATTAGGTTTAGGTGATGAGCGTTCAACTTGTTTAATCGCCTCCAAACTGCTAGGTGCCAGGAAGGAATCCATTGTTTTCTTGTGTTTGATGATGTTATGTGATTCTATTGTATCCTGTAAAAGGGCATCTTCCCTCTATCTAATGTACTATAATCTTCCAATCTCCTATCTGGTCCCCTAGGGGAGTATCAACTAGGTGGGAGACCTGCATAAATACTGGGCATAAAGCCCTCAATAAAGTAGATTTTCTGTTTTACCCTCAAGATGGAGCTTGGTCTCGTGTGGGAATTAACTGGGTTTGTGTGTTGCTGATCCCGTATTCAGGGCATCTTTCATCTGGTATTAACCCTCTATATCAGGGTTATACTATAACAGTGACCATCTCAGTACCCTGGTGTCCTTATGTAAAAACACAGTAATGACATTGTGACCATCCCAGTACCCTGGTGTTCTTATGTAAAAACACAGTAATGACAGTGTGACCATCTTAGTACCCTAGTGTCCTTATGTAAAAACACAGTAATGACAGTCTGACCGTCCCAGTACCCTGGTGTCCTTATGTAAAAACACAGTAATGACAGTGTGACCGTCCCAGTACCCTGGTGTCCTTATGTAAAAACACAGTAATGACAGTGTGACCGTCCCAGTACCCTGGTGTCCTTATGTAACACAGTAATGACAGTGTGACCGTCCCAGTACCCTGGTGTCCTTATGTAAAAACACAGTAATGACAGTGTGACCATCCCTGTACCCTGGTGTCCTTATGTAAAAACACAGTAATGATAGTGTGACCATCCCTGTACCCTGGTGTCCTTATATAAAAACACAGTAATGATAGTGTGACCATCTCAGTACCCTGGTGTCCTTATGTAAAAACACAGTAATGATAGTGTGACCATCTCAGTACCCTGGTGTCCTTATGTAAAACACAGTAATGACAGTGTGACCATGCCAGAACCCTGGTGTCCTTATGTAAAAACACAGTAATGACAGTGTGACCATCCCAGTACCCTGGTGTCCTTATGTAAAATTAAAGTAATGACAGTGAGACCATCTCAGTACCTTGGGGTCCTTATGTAGAATTATAGTAAGGACAGTGTGACCATCCCAGTACCCTGGTGTCCTTATGTAAAAACACAGTAATGGCAGTGTGACCATGCCAGTACCCTGGTGTCCTCATGTAATAACACAGTAATGACAGTGTGACCATCTCAGTAACCTGCTGTCCTTATGTAAAAACACAGTAATGGCAGTGTGACCATCTTAGTACCCTGGTGTCCTTATGTAAAAACACAGTAATGGCATTGTGACCATCCAAGTACCCTGGTGTCCTTATGTAAAAACACAGTAATGACAGTGTGACCATCTTAGTACCCTGGTGTCCTTATGTAAAAACACAGTAATGACAATGTGACCATCCCAGTACCCTGGTGTCCTTATGTAAAAATACAGTAATGACAGTGTGACCATCCCAGTACCTTGGTGTCCTTATGTAAAAACACAGTAATGACAGTGTGACCATCCCAGTACCCTGGTGTCCTAATGTAAAAACACAGTAATGACAATGTGACCATCCCAGTACCCTGGTGTCCATATGTAAAAATACAGTAATGACAGTGTGACTATCTCAGTACCCTGGTGTCCTCATGTAAAAACACTGTAATGACAGTGTGACCGTCCCAGTACCCTGGTGTCCATATGTACAAACACAGTAATGACAGTGTGATCATCCCAGTAACCTGCTGTCCTTATTTAAAAACACAGTAATGACAGTGTGACCATCCCAGTACCCTGGTGTCCTTATGTAAAAACACAGTAATGACAGTGTGACCATCTCAGTACCCTGGTGTCCTTATGTAAAAACACAGTAATGGCAGTGTGACCATCTCAGTAGGGAAACTAGGCCGCTGCAGAGCGTGACGCTGAGAGGAGAGTCGTGTGCCGCCCAGCTGATAGGGTGAGTTCAACACAGCCCCGTGAGGTGCAAATCTAGCGCGGCTGAGCGTAAGACGCAAGAATCAGTCAACGTTCAAAAAATGCAGCACTCGTGGGACACTTAAAGATAAAAACTTCAAATTTTATTTCATATTGTTAAAAATTGAGGTATGGATCAGGGAATTACCCCCTTACGTGTTTCGTACTCCAACTGAGCACTTAGTCATAGGGATGACTGTTGAGACCGGACATGGCCTATTTAAAGGCACAGTGTCCAATCACACAGTCTGGGAATGAAAGTTAAAATACACTGAATATAAAAACATGTTATCTTAGAACATTTAAGTCTGACAATATGGATACAAGAGGGTACAAAATATAGGAGATAATACCACCATATGTGTGTGCATATCTCTACTACATTTGTCCGTTATGCCTTTTCATAGTCCTGATTTCTATCTCTATAATTTGGTAACATTTTGTAGTAGAGATATGCACACACATATGATGGTATTATCTCCTATATTTTGTACCCTCTTGTATCCATATTTTCAGACTTAAATGTTCTAAGATAACATGTTTTTATATTCAGTGTATTTTAACTTTCATTCCCAGACTGTGTGATTGGACACTGTGCCTTTAAATAGGCCATGTCCGGTCTCAACAGTCATCCCTATGACTAAGTGCTCAGTTGGAGTATAAAACGCGTAAGGGGGTAATTCCCTGATCCATACCTCAATTTTTAACTATATGAAATAAAATTTGAAGTTTTTATCTTTAAGTGTCCCACGAGTGCTGCATTTTTTGAACGGTGACCATCTCAGTACCCTATTGTCCTTATGTAAAAACACAGTAATGACAGTGTGACCATCCAAGTACCCTGGTGTCCTTATGTAAAAACACAGTAATGACAATGTGACCATCCCAGTACCCTGGTGTCCTTATGTAAAAACTTAGTAATGACAGTGTGACCATCTCAGTACCCTGGTGTCCTTATGTAAAAACACAGTAATGGCAGTGTGACCATCCAAGTACCCTGGTGTCCTTATGTAAAAACACAGTAATGAGAGTGTGACCATCTCAGTACCCTGGTATCCTTATGTAAAAACACAGTAAAGACAGTGTGACCGTCCCAGTACCCTGGTATCCTTATGTAAAAACACAGTAATGACAGTGTGACCATCCCAGTACCCTGGTGTCCTTATGTAAAAACACAGTAATGGCAGTGTGACCATCTCAGTAGGGAAACTAGGCCGCTGCAGAGCGTGACGCTGAGAGGAGAGTCGTGTGCCGCCCAGCTGATAGGGTGAGTTCAACACAGCCCCGTGAGGTGCAAATCTAGCGCGACTGAGCGTAAGACGCAAGAATCAGTCAACGTTCAAAAAATGCAGCACTCGTGGGACACTTAAAGATAAAAACTTCAAATTTTATTTCATATTGTTAAAAATTGAGGTATGGATCAGGGAATTACCCCCTTACGTGTTTCGTACTCCAACTGAGCACTTAGTCATAGGGTTGACTGTTGAGACCGGACATGGCCTATTTAAAGGCACAGTGTCCAATCACAGAGTCTGGGAATGAAAGTTAAAATACACTGAATATAAAAACATGTTATCTTAGAACATTTAAGTCTGACAATATGGATACAAGAGGGTACAAAATATAGGAGATAATACCATCATATGTGTGTGCATATCTCTACTACATTTGTCCGTTAAGCCTTTTCATAGTCCTGATTTCTATCTCTATAATTTGGTAACATTTTGTAGTAGAGATATGCACACACATATGATGGTATTATCTCCTATATTTTGTACCCTCTTGTATCCATATTGTCAGACTTAAATGTTCTAAGATAACATGTTTTTATATTCAGTGTATTTTAACTTTCATTCCCAGACTGTGTGATTGGACACTGTGCCTTTAAATAGGCCATGTCCAGTCTCAACAGTCATCCCTATGACTAAGTGCTCAGTTGGAGTATAAAACACGTAAGGGGGTAATTCCCTGATCCATACCTCAATTTTTAACGATATGAAATAAAATTTGAAGTTTTTATCTTTAAGTGTCCCACGAGTGCTGCATTTTTTGAACGGTGACCATCTCAGTACCCTATTGTCCTTATGTAAAAACACAGTAATGACAGTGTGACCATCCAAGTACCCTGGTGTCCTTATGTAAAAACACAGTAATGACAATGTGACCATCCCAGTACCCTGGTGTCCTTATGTAAAAACCCAGTAATGACAGTGTGACCATCTCAGTACCCTGGTGTCCTTATGTAAAAACACAGTAATGGCAGTGTGACCATCCAAGTACCCTGGTGTCCTTATGTAAAAACACAGTAATGAGAGTGTGACCATCTCAGTACCCTGGTATCCTTATGTAAAAACACAGTAAAGACAGTGTGACCGTCCCAGTACCCTGGTATCCTTATGTAAAAACACAGTAATGACAGTGTGACCATCCCAGTACCCTGGTGTCCTTATGTAAAAACACAGTAATGGCAGTGTGACCATCTCAGTAGGGAAACTAGGCCGCTGCAGAGCGTGACGCTGAGAGGAGAGTCGTGTGCCGCCCAGCTGATAGGGTGAGTTCAACACAGCCCCGTGAGGTGCAAATCTAGCGCGACTGAGCGTAAGACGCAAGAATCAGTCAACGTTCAAAAAATGCAGCACTCGTGGGACACTTAAAGATAAAAACTTCAAATTTTATTTCATATTGTTAAAAATTGAGGTATGGATCAGGGAATTACCCCCTTACGTGTTTCGTACTCCAACTGAGCACTTAGTCATAGGGTTGACTGTTGAGACCGGACATGGCCTATTTAAAGGCACAGTGTCCAATCACACAGTCTGGGAATGAAAGTTAAAATACACGGAATATAAAAACATGTTATCTTAGAACATTTAAGTCTGACAATATGGATACAAGAGGGTACAAAATATAGGAGATAATACCATCATATGTGTGTGCATATCTCTACTACATTTGTCCGTTAAGCCTTTTCATAGTCCTGATTTCTATCTCTATAATTTGGTAACATTTTGTAGTAGAGATATGCACACACATATGATGGTATTATCTCCTATATTTTGTACCCTCTTGTATCCATATTGTCAGACTTAAATGTTCTAAGATAACATGTTTTTATATTCAGTGTATTTTCACTTTCATTCCCAGACTGTGTGATTGGACACTGTGCCTTTAAATAGGCCATGTCCGGTCTCAACAGTCATCCCTATGACTAAGTGCTCAGTTGGAGTATGAAACGCGTAAGGGGGTAATTCCCTGATCCATACCTCAATTTTTAACGATATGAAATAAAATTTGAAGTTTTTATCTTTAAGTGTCCCACGAGTGCTGCATTTTTCGAACGTTGACCATCTCAGTACCCTATTGTCCTTATGTAAAAACACAGTAATGACAGTGTGACCATCCAAGTACCCTGGTGTCCTTATGTAAAAACACAGTAATGACAATGTGACCATCCCAGTACCCTGGTGTCCTTATGTAAAAACCCAGTAATGACAGTGTGACCATCTCAGTACCCTGGTGTCCTTATGTAAAAACACAGTGTGGCAAACCTAGCCACTTCTGGACTATAACGTAAGAAAGGTTGTCTATAGGCTGTATATTGTGCTATGTAGATGTGACAGACCCTTCTGTCAGCACTGAAGGAGTTAACTGTGTTCAGCTTTAGCCTCAGCTATTGTGCACTGTCATTAATGTTATTGATAAACAGTCCATTGTTTAATCACCCTCAGAGAGCAAATACTTAGGTGATAAGAAAAGCCAAATGTGTCTTGTGTTTAAATTGTTATCAGCTTAAGCAAGGTAAATCTATTGTATCATGTCAAGGGCGTGTTCCCTCCATCTAATGTACAACATTTTTTCAACCCCCCCGATCTGGGGGGTCAAACCTGCATAAATACTAGGCATAGCCTTTTAATAAATGTCATTCTGTTTAAACCTGAAAACTGGCTGGGTTGTGAATTGCTGATTCCCTATGCAGGACATTGTTCCCTGGTGTTAACCCTTGGTATCCTGTTGGTACCGTTACAATTGGTGGCAAGCGACGGAATGAACCTTATCGCCCAGAAGAGCAACTACACAAGCCAGTAACCTCAGGAAGAGGGGGATTACTACAATACTGACTAAGATGGAAGGAGTACCAGGGACCAAAGTGAATGGAGATGGATTATTCTAAGCTAAAGAGACAAACGTTAAAGGAACTGCTAGAAGCCAGGGGAAAGATAGGCAGCAGCAAACCCAAGGCTATATTAATTGCTGAGCTGATGGAGGGAGACAGAGCTCGCAGCGCTACGCCTCCAGCAGCCATGGAGGAGACCCTATACCAGAGGGAAATGAGGACCAGGCTGGAATTTTTACCCCAACCTGTACCACGGGATATGCTATCCATGGTAATGGCAGATGTGCAGGAGTACGTGATGGCACATAGTCCGCGGAATGCATCCTCCCGAGCAGAATCCATTTTGGACGCACTCAGCAACCCAGTAAGACCCAAAATCCCATACCATGCATTTAAAATGTTTTGTTAGGAGAAGGATGAGATCGATGGGTATTTACAGGATTTTGAGAGACTGTGTGAGTTACATGATTTGGAGCAGTCCGTATGGGTGCCGGTGCTAGCAGGCAAGCTAGCCGGTAGAGCAGCGGAAGCGTATCGCGCTCTACCCAGGGAGGACAGCAAGGATTACGCTAAAGTGAAGAGAGCGATCTTGGAAAGATATGCCATTACCTCAGAGGCATACCGGCACAAGTTTAGAGGCCTGCGCAAGCCAGAAAGAGATTCACATGCAGAGTGGGCCCACAAGCTGGATCAAGCATCTCAAGGGTGGATACAGGCCAGCCAAGCTACCACCATGGAAGAATTGCGACAACTGATGCTGTTGGAGCAATTCTTTAACGGCTTGTCCCCAGAAGCCCAAGAATGGGTGAGAGATCGAAAACCCCTCACCTTAACCGAAGCAGCCAGATTAGCAGACCAGCATTTTGATGCCAGGAGGCACCATGGACTACAGCCTAACAACGGACGGGCGAATATACAATGCCACACCTGCAAGCAGTGGGGACATATGGCACATGAGTGCACCCAAAATCGGAGCAGACAAGCTTGGAACCAGGTCAGACAGAACCTGGCCCCAAGGGCGGCTGCTCACCATTACCAAACGGAGCCAGTCGCTCATGAGGTGTTGAGCACCCAAGCCGAGGAACCCCTGGGAATTCTGCATGAGGTGATGTCGGTCCAGGGACTTCGGGATTCGGGAGCTACTTTAACCCTGATAGCTCCCCATTTGGTGCCGGATACAGCACCCACTGGCGGATCCGTGGCAGTACAAGGGGCAGGGGGAGCAGTATACCGATTGCCCACTGCTAGAGTGGAGTACAGACCCCCAGTCACCCCAGCAGCTGCCAGTTACCAACCCCCGGCGCACCGCTATACCACACGGCCTCTGGCCACGAACTACCCTCAGAGAGGCCGGTTCAATTCGCGGGGCTACTCACAACCTATTCGGTGCTTTGGATGTAAGCGACTAGGGCACAAAAGACCAGAGTGTCCCCTAAACGCAGCAAATCAAGCGCAGTCCTGGAGAAGACCCGCCGGCGGAATCCCACATAATCCTCAGCCTGCGGCCCGCTACGTAGAGGCGCCAGAATGCTGGGGCAGCCTACATGAAGCAGACCCCGTGCAAGCTGCCCACCGGAATAACCGGCAGCGGGTTAAAGTGAATGGGAAGGAGGTCAGTGGTCTACGGGATACTGGTGCTACCATGACCTTGCTTCAAGAGAACTTGGTGTCTGAGAAACAGCACACTGGAGACACTATGGCTGTGAGGGTAGCAGGGGGCACTGTGTTCCGCCTACCTGTTGCCAGGGTACATTTGGATTGGGGAGTGGGCACTAGACTTGTGAATGTGGGGGTCAAGAAGGACTTACCTGCTGATGTTCTCCTTGGAAATGACTTGGCCCCCCCTTGTTTCTGCCTATGCTCCCATGGATCCCGCTGATGTTAACCCTGTGACTACCCAAGCCCAGTCCCTCCGGGAAGAGACGCTTCCATGTTTGGAGTGGGGGCAGTACTGAGCCAAGTTGGAGCAGATGGTGGAGAACACCCCGTAGCTTACTTGAGCCGAAAGTTGTTGCCCCGGACATCCCCAAGCCGATCCGTTGGGATCAGACTGTGTATGCCGGCTTAGTTCTGGGGGAGCATTGTGGCAAACCTAGCCACTTCTGGACTATAACGTAAGAAAGGTTGTCTATAGGCTGTATATTGTGCTATGTAGATGTGACAGACCCTTCTGTCAGCACTAAAGGAGTTAACTGTGTTCAGCTTTAGCCTCAGCTATTGTGCACTGTCATTAATGTTATTGATAAACAGTCCATTGTTTAATCACCCTCAGAGAGCAAATACTTAGGTGATAAGAAAAGCCAAATGTGTCTTGTGTTTAAATTGTTATCAGCTTAAGCAAGGTAAATCTATTGTATCATGTCAAGGGCGTGTTCCCTCCATCTAATGTACAACATTTTTTCAACCCCCCCGATCTGGGGGGTCAAACCTGCATAAATACTAGGCATAGCCTTTTAATAAATGTCATTCTGTTTAAACCTGAAAACTGGCTGGGTTGTGAATTGCTGATTCCCTATGCAGGACATTGTTCCCTGGTGTTAACCCTTGGTATCCTGTTGGTACCGTTACAATTGGTGGCAAGCGACGGAATGAACCTTATCGCCCAGAAGAGCAACTACACAAGCCAGTAACCTCAGGAAGAGGGGGATTACTACAATACTGACTAAGATGGAAGGAGTACCAGGGACCAAAGTGAATGGAGATGGATTATTCTAAGCTAAAGAGACAAACGTTAAAGGAACTGCTAGAAGCCAGGGGAAAGATAGGCAGCAGCAAACCCAAGGCTATATTAATTGCTGAGCTGATGGAGGGAGACAGAGCTCGCAGCGCTACGCCTCCAGCAGCCATGGAGGAGACCCTATACCAGAGGGAAATGAGGACCAGGCTGGAATTTTTACCCCAACCTGTACCACGGGATATGCTATCCATGGTAATGGCAGATGTGCAGGAGTACGTGATGGCACATAGTCCGCGGAATGCATCCTCCCGAGCAGAATCCATTTTGGACGCACTCAGCAACCCAGTAAGACCCAAAATCCCATACCATGCATTTAAAATGTTTTGTTAGGAGAAGGATGAGATCGATGGGTATTTACAGGATTTTGAGAGACTGTGTGAGTTACATGATTTGGAGCAGTCCGTATGGGTGCCGGTGCTAGCAGGCAAGCTAGCCGGTAGAGCAGCGGAAGCGTATCGCGCTCTACCCAGGGAGGACAGCAAGGATTACGCTAAAGTGAAGAGAGCGATCTTGGAAAGATATGCCATTACCTCAGAGGCATACCGGCGCAAGTTTAGAGGCCTGCGCAAGCCAGAAAGAGATTCACATGCAGAGTGGGCCCACAAGCTGGATCAAGCATCTCAAGGGTGGATACAGGCCAGCCAAGCTACCACCATGGAAGAATTGCGACAACTGATGCTGTTGGAGCAATTCTTTAACGGCTTGTCCCCAGAAGCCCAAGAATGGGTGAGAGATCGAAAACCCCTCACCTTAACCGAAGCAGCCAGATTAGCAGACCAGCATTTTGATGCCAGGAGGCACCATGGACTACAGCCTAACAACGGACGGGCGAATATACAATGCCACACCTGCAAGCAGTGGGGACATATGGCACATGAGTGCACCCAAAATCGGAGCAGACAAGCTTGGAACCAGGTCAGACAGAACCTGGCCCCAAGGGCGGCTGCTCACCATTACCAAACGGAGCCAGTCGCTCATGAGGTGTTGAGCACCCAAGCCGAGGAACCCCTGGGAATTCTGCATGAGGTGATGTCGGTCCAGGGACTTCGGGATTCGGGAGCTACTTTAACCCTGATAGCTCCCCATTTGGTGCCGGATACAGCACCCACTGGCGGATCCGTGGCAGTACAAGGGGCAGGGGGAGCAGTATACCGATTGCCCACTGCTAGAGTGGAGTACAGACCCCCAGTCACCCCAGCAGCTGCCAGTTACCAACCCCCGGCGCACCGCTATACCACACGGCCTCTGGCCACGAACTACCCTCAGAGAGGCCGGTTCAATTCGCGGGGCTACTCACAACCTATTCGGTGCTTTGGATGTAAGCGACTAGGGCACAAAAGACCAGAGTGTCCCCTAAACGCAGCAAATCAAGCACAGTCCTGGAGAAGACCCGCCGGCGGAATCCCACATAATCCTCAGCCTGCCGCCCGCTACGTAGAGGCGCCAGAATGCTGGGGCAGCCTACATGAAGCAGACCCCGTGCAAGCTGCCCACCGGAATAACCGGCAGCGGGTTAAAGTGAATGGGAAGGAGGTCAGTGGTCTACGGGATACTGGTGCTACCATGACCTTGCTTCAAGAGAACTTGGTGTCTGAGAAACAGCACACTGGAGACACTATGGCTGTGAGGGTAGCAGGGGGCACTGTGTTCCGCCTACCTGTTGCCAGGGTACATTTGGATTGGGGAGTGGGCACTAGACTTGTGAATGTGGGGGTCAAGAAGGACTTACCTGCTGATGTTCTCCTTGGAAATGACTTGGCCCCCCCTTGTTTCTGCCTATGCTCCCATGGATCCCGCTGATGTTAACCCTGTGACTACCCAAGCCCAGTCCCTCCGGGAAGAGACGCTTCCATGTTTGGAGTGGGGGCAGTACTGAGCCAAGTTGGAGCAGATGGTGGAGAACACCCCGTAGCTTACTTGAGCCGAAAGTTGTTGCCCCGGACATCCCCAAGCCGATCCGTTGGGATCAGACTGTGTATGCCGGCTTAGTTCTGGGGGAGCATTGTGGCAAACCTAGCCACTTCTGGACTATAACGTAAGAAAGGTTGTCTATAGGCTGTATATTGTGCTATGTAGATGTGACAGACCCTTCTGTCAGCACTAAAGGAGTTAACTGTGTTCAGCTTTAGCCTCAGCTATTGTGCACTGTCATTAATGTTATTGATAAACAGTCCATTGTTTAATCACCCTCAGAGAGCAAATGCTTAGGTGATAAGAAAAGCCAAATGTGTCTTGTGTTTAAATTGTTATCAGCTTAAGCAAGGTAAATCTATTGTATCATGTCAAGGGCGTGTTCCCTCCATCTAATGTACAACATTTTTTCAACCCCCCCGATCTGGGGGGTCAAACCTGCATAAATACTAGGCATAGCCTTTTAATAAATGTCATTCTGTTTAAACCTGAAAACTGGCTGGGTTGTGAATTGCTGATTCCCTATGCAGGACATTGTTCCCTGGTGTTAACCCTTGGTATCCTGTTGGTACCGTTACACACAGTAATGGCAGTGTGACCATCCAAGTACCCTGGTGTCCTTATGTAAAAACACAGTAATGACAGTGTGACCATCCCAGTACCCTGGTGTCCTTATGTAAAAACACAGTAATGACAGTGTGACCGTCCCTGTACCCTGGTGTCCTTATGTAAAAACACAGTAATGACAGTGTGACCATCTCAGTACCCTGGTGTCATTATGTAAAAACACAGTAATGACAGTGTGACCGTCCCTGTACCCTGGTGTCCTTATGTAAAAACACAGTAATGACAGTGTGACCATCTCAGTACCCTGGTGTCCTTATGTAAAGACACAGTAATGACATTGTTCCCTGGTGTTAACCCTTGGTATCCTGTTGGTACCGTTACACACAGTAATGGCAGTGTGACCATGCCAGAACCCTATTGTCCTTATGTAAAAACACAGTAATGACAGTGTGACCGTCCCAGTACCCTGGTGTCCTTATGTAAAAACACAGTAATGACAGTGTGACCGTCCCTGTACCCTGGTGTCCTTATGTAAAAACACAGTAATGACAGTGTGACCATCTCAGTACCCTGGTGTCCTTATGTAAAGACACAGTAATGACAGACAGTGTGACCATGCCAGAACCCTTGTGTCTTTATGTAAAAACACAGTAATGACAGTGTGACCATCCCAGTACCCTGGTGTCCTTGTGTAAAAACACAGTAATGACAGTGTGACCATCCCAGTACCCTGGTGTCCTCGTGTAAAAACACAGTAATGAAGGTGTGACCATCTCAGTACCCTGTTATCCTTATGTAAAAACACAGTAATGACAGCGTGACCATCCCAGTACCCTGGTGTCCTTATGTAAAAACACAATAATGACAGTGTGACCATCCCAGTACCCTGGTGTCCTCGTGTAAAAACACAGTAATGACAGTGTGACCATCCCAGTACCCTGGTGTCCTCGTGTAAAAACACAGTAATGACAGTGTGACCGTCCCAGTACCCTGGTGTCCTCGTGTAAAAACACAGTAATGACAGTGTGACCGTCCCAGTACCCTGGTGTCCTCGTGTAAAAACACAGTAATGACAGTGTGACCATCCCAGTACCCTGGTGTCCTCGTGTAAAAACACAGTAATGACAGTGTGACCGTCCCAGTACCCTGGTGTCCTCGTGTAAAAACACAGTAATGACAGTGTGACCGTCCCAGTACCCTGGTGTCCTTATGTAAAAACACAGTAATGACAGTGTGACCATCCCAGTACCCTGGTGTCCTCGTGTAAAAACACAGTAATGACAGTGTGACCATCCCAGTACCCTGGTGTCCTAATGTAAAAACACAGTAATGACAGTGTGACCATCCCAGTACCCTGGTGTCCTCGTGTAAAAACACAGTAATGACAGTGTGACCATCCCAGTACCCTGGTGTCCTCGCGTAAAAACACAGTAATGACAGTGTGACCGTCCCAGTACCCTGGTGTCCTCGTGTAAAAACACAGTAATGACAGTGTGACCATCCCAGTACCCTGGTGTCCTCGTGTAAAAACACAGTAATGACAGTGTGACCGTCCCAGTACCCTGGTGTCCTCGTGTAAAAACACAGTAATGACAGTGTGACCGTCCCAGTACCCTGGTGTCCTTATGTAAAAACACAGTAATGACAGTGTGACCATCCCAGTACCCTGGTGTCCTCGTGTAAAAACACAGTAATGACAGTGTGACCATCCCAGTACCCTGGTGTCCTAATGTAAAAACACAGTAATGACAGTGTGACCATCCCAGTACCCTGGTGTCCTCGTGTAAAAACACAGTAATGACAGTGTGACCATCCCAGTACCCTGGTGTCCTCGTGTAAAAACACAGTAATGACAGTGTGACCGTCCCAGTACCCTGGTGTCCTTATGTAAAAACACAGTAATGACAGTGTGACCATCCCAGTACCCTGGTGTCCTTGTGTAAAAACACAGTAATGACAGTGTGACCGTCCCAGTACCCTAGTGTCCTCATGTAAAAACACAGTAATGACAGTGTGACCGTCCCTGTACCCTGGTGTCCTTATGTAAAAACACAGTAATGACAGTGTGACCATCCCAGTACCCTGGTGTCCTTATGTAAAACACAGTAATGACAGTGTGATCATCCCAGTACCCTGGTGTCCTTATGTAAAAACACAGTAATAACAGTGTGACCATCCCAGTACCCTGGTGTCCTCGTGTAAAAACACAGTAATGACAGTGTGACCGTCCCACTACCCTGCTCTCCTTATGTAAAAACACAGTAATGACAGTGTGACCGTCCCAGTACCCTGGTGTCCTTATGTAAAAACACAGTAATGACAGTGTGACCGTCCCTGTACCCTGGTGTCCTTATGTAAAAACACAGTAATGACAGTGTGACCGTCCCAGTACCCTGGTGCCCTTATGTAAAAACACAGTAATGACAGTGTGACCATCCCAGTACCCTGGTGTCCTTATGTAAAAACACAGTAATGACAGTGTGACCGTCCCAGTACCCTGGTATCCTTATGTAAAAACACAGTAATGACAGTGTGACCGTCCCAGTACCCTGATGTCCTTATGTAAAAACACAGTAATGACAGTGTGACCATCCCAGTACCCTGGTGTCCTTATGTAAAAACACAGTAATGACAGTGTGACCGTCCCAGTACCCTGGTGTCCTTATGTAAAAACAAAGTAATGACAGTGTGACCGTCCCAGTACCCTATTGCCCTTATGTAAAAACACAGTAATGACAGTGTGACCGTCCCAGTACCCTGGTGTCCTTATGTAAAAACACAGTAATGACAGTGTGACCATCTCAGTACCCTGGTATCCTTATGTAAAAACACAGTAATGACAGTGTGACCATCTCAGTACCCTGGTATCCTTATGTAAAAACACAATGATTCAGATGGTGAGGATATCTGGCATGGAGTGTGGTGCCCACCTAAGTCTTCTGAGGATGAAAATGCAATGAACACAACTGAAACAGATCAACCTCAGAATGATTCTGTCCAACAACAAAATATCACAGGTGATCAACAACCATTGGGTTCTCCTCCACAGACAATTTCTCCTGAACCAAATACTCTACGGCCCTCTAGAAACAGAAGGCCACCTTCTAGATGGCAATGTGAGGATTCAGTGAGAGATTATTCAGCAAGGAATGACCTAATCCGAAGGCGGACTTATCGCAGAAAACATAACTGTGACTAAAATCTAGGCTTTGACCTAGGTCTTGTGCACATAGACTGTAGAGATAAACTGTTCTAAGTTCAAGTGTATGGTTTAGTTACTTGTTTTATGTTACAATATTATCCACTGTCTGTTCTTTATTTTTATTTATTTTTTATATATATATATATATATATATATATATATATATTATTATTTTTTTTGAGAAAAAAGGGGATGTTAAGATTACTGCAGCTTTTACTGTATCTTTGCACTAACCTTGTCTCATCATTATATGTTAGAAGTGCTGCAGCTTTAAGCTCAGCTCACCACACCCCCTGGGTGTGTCTGGGTCTCTGTGACATCATCAGAAGCCATGTTAGTTTTACTGATGGAACCTGCTAGAGAATAAGCCATGTGGTTGTAGCTAAATAAAAGTTATGTAAAGTTCCTGCTGCAGAGTCTCAGTGATATGTGCAAGAGACATCAGACACAAGGTAACAGCACACAACTGAATGTTCTAATCCTGACTACACAGAGAACATAACACCTACAGCATGCTAAGCTAGTGTGTACCTACAGTATGCTAAGCTAGTGTGTACCTACAGTATGTTGAACTAGTGTGTACCTACAGCATGCTGAGCTAGTGTGTACCTACAGTATGTTGAACTAGTGTGTACCTACAGCATGCTGAGCTTGTGTGTACCTACAGCATGCTAAGCTAGTGTGTACCTACAGTATGCTGAGCTAGTGTGTACCTACAGCATGCTAAGCTAGTGTGTACCTACAGCATGCTGAGCTAGTGTGTACCTACAGCATGCTGAGCTTGTGTGTACCTACAGTATGCTGAGCTAGTGTGTACCTACAGCATGCTGAGCTTGTGTGTACCTACAGCATGCTAAGCTAGTGTGTACCTACAGCATGCTGAGCTAGTGTGTACCTACAGTATGCTGAGCTAGTGTGTACCTACAGTATGCTAAGCTAGTGTGTACCTACAGTATGCTGAGCTAGTGTGTACCTACAGTATGCTGAGCTAGTGTGTACCTACAGTATGCTGAGCTAGTGTGTACCTACAGTATGCTGAGCTAGTGTGTACCTACAGTATGCTGAGCTAGTGTGTACCTACAGTATGCTGAGCTAGTGTGTACCTACAGCATGCTGAGCTTGTGTGTACCTACAGCATGCTAAGCTAGTGTGTACCTACAGCATGCTGAGCTAGTGTGTACCTACAGCATGCTGAGCTAGTGTGTACCTACAGCATGCTGATCTAGTGTGTACCTACTGCATGCTGAGCTAGTGTGTACCTACAGCATGCTGAGCTAGTGTGTACCTACAGTATGCTGAACTAGTGTGTACCTACAGCATGCTGAGCTAGTGTGTACCTACAGCATGCTGAGCTAGTGTGTACCTACAGTATGCTGATCTAGTGTGTACCTACAGCATGCTGAGCTAGTGTGTACCTACAGCATGCTGATCTAGTGTGTACCTACAGCATGCTGAGCTAGTGTGTACCTACAGTATGTTGAACTAGTGTGTACCTACAGCATGCTGAGCTTGTGTGTACCTACAGTATGCTGAGCTAGTGTGTACCTACAGTATGCTGAGCTAGTGTGTACCTACAGTATGCTGAGCTAGTGTGTACCTACAGTATGCTTAGCTAGTGTGTACCTACAGTATGCTAAGCTAGTGTGTACCTACAGTATGCTGAGCTAGTGTGTACCTACAGTATGCTGAGCTAGTGTGTACCTACAGTATGCTGAGCTAGTGTGTACCTACAGTATGCTAAGCTAGTGTGTACCTACAGTATGCTGAGCTAGTGTGTACCTACATTATGCTGAGCTAGTGTGTACCTACAGTATGCTAAGCTAGTGTGTACCTACAGCATGCTGAGCTAGTGTGTACCTACAGCATGCTGAGCTAGTGTGTACCTACAGCATGCTGATCTAGTGTGTACCTACAGCATGCTGAGCTAGTGTGTACCTACAGTATGTTGAACTAGTGTGTACCTACAGCATGCTGAGCTTGTGTGTACCTACAGTATGCTGAGCTAGTGTGTACCTACAGTATGCTGAGCTAGTGTGTACCTACAGTATGCTAAGCTAGTGTGTACCTACAGCATGCTGAGCTAGTGTGTACCTACAGTATGCTGAGCTAGTGTGTACCTACAGTATGCTAAGCTAGTGTGTACCTACAGTAGGCTAAGCTAGTGTGTACCTACAGCATGCTGATCTAGTGTGTACCTACAGTATGCTGAACTAGTGTGTACCTACAGTATGCTAAGCTAGTGTGTACCTACAGCATGCTGAGCTTGTGTGTACCTACAGTATGCTGAACTAGTGTGTACCTACAGCATGCTGAGCTAGTGTGTACCTACAGCATGCTGAGCTAGTGTGTACCTACAGCATGCTGATCTAGTGTGTACCTACAGCATGCTGAGCTAGTGTGTACCTACAGTATGTTGAACTAGTGTGTACCTACAGCATGCTGAGCTTGTGTGTACCTACAGTATGCTGAGCTAGTGTGTACCTACAGTATGCTGAGCTAGTGTGTACCTACAGTATGCTAAGCTAGTGTGTACCTACAGCATGCTGAGCTAGTGTGTACCTACAGTATGCTGAGCTAGTGTGTACCTACAGTATGCTAAGCTAGTGTGTACCTACAGTATGCTAAGCTAGTGTGTACCTACAGCATGCTGATCTAGTGTGTACCTACAGTATGCTGAACTAGTGTGTACCTACAGTATGCTGAGCTTGTGTGTACCTACAGTATGCTGAACTAGTGTGTACCTACAGCATGCTGAGCTTGTGTGTACCTACAGTATGCTGAACTAGTGTGTACCTACAGCATGCTGAGCTAGTGTGTACCTATAGCATGCTGAGCTTGTATGTACCTACAGTATGCCGAGCTAGTGTGTACCTACAGTATGCTGAGCTAGTGTATACCTACAGCATGCTGAGTTTGTGTGTACCTACAGTATGCTGAGCTAGTGTGTACCTACAGTATGCTGAGCTAATATGTACCTACAGTATGCTGAGCTAGTGTGTACCTACAGCATGCTGAGCTAGTGTGTACCTACAGTATGCTGAGCTAATATGTACCTACAGTATGCTGAGCTAGTGTGTACCTACAGCATGCTGAGCTAGTGTGTACCTACAGTATGCTGAGCTAATGTGTACCTACAGTATGCTGAGCTAATGTGTACCTACAGTATGCTGAGCTAATGTGTACCTACAGTATGCTGAGCTAGTGTGTACCTACAGCATGCTGAGCTAGTGTGTACCTACAGTATGCTGAGCTAATATGTACCTACAGTATGCTGAGCTAGTGTGTACCTACAGCATGCTGAGCTAGTGTGTACCTACAGTATGCTGAGCTAATGTGTACCTACAGTATGCTGAGCTAATGTGTACCTACAGTATGCTGAGCTAATGTGTACCTACAGTATGCTGAGCTAATGTGTACCTACAGTATGCTGAGCTAGTGTGTACCTACAGCATGCTGAGCTAATGTGTACCTACCGTATGCTGAGCTAGTGTGTACCTACAGCATGCTGAGCTAGTGTGTACCTACCGTATGCTGAGCTAGTGTGTACCTACAGTATGCTGAGCTAGTGTGTACCTACAGTATGCTGAGCTAGTGTGCACCTACAGCATGCTAAGCTAGTGTGTACCTGCAGTATGCTGAACTAGTGTGTACCTACAGTACGCTGAGCTAGTGTGTACCTACTGCATGCTGAGCTAGTGTGTACCTACAGCATGCTGAGCTAGTGTGTACCTACAGTATGCTGAACTAGTGTGTACCTACAGCATGCTGAGCTAGTGTGTACCTACAGCATGCTGAGCTAGTGTGTACCTACAGTATGCTGAGCTAGTGTGTACCTACAGTATGCTGAGCTAATGTGTACCTACAGCATGCTGAACTAGTGTGTACCTACAGCATGCTGAGCTAGTGTGTACCTACAGTATGCTGAGCTAGTGTGTACCTACAGCATGCTGAGCTAGTGTGTACCTACAGCATGCTGAGCTAGTGTGTACCTACAGCATGCTGAGCTAGTGTGTACCTACAGCATGCTGAGCTAGTGTGTACCTACATCATGCTGAGCTAGTTTGTACCTACAGTATGCTGAGCTAGTGTGTACCTACAGTATGCTGAGCTAGTTTGTACCTACAGTATGCTGAGCTAGTGTGTACCTACAGTATACTGAGCTAGTGTGTACCTACAGTATACTGAGCTAGTGTGTACCTACAGTATGCTGAGCTAGTGTGTACCTACAGTATGCTGAGCTAGTGTGCACCTACAGAATGCTGAGCTAGTGTGTACCTACAGGATGCTGAGTTAGTGTGTACCTACAGTATGCTGAGCTAGTGTGTACCTACAGCATGCTAAGCTAGTGTGTACCTACAGTATGCTAAGCTAGTGTGTACCTACAGTATGTTGAACTAGTGTGTACCTACAGCATGCTGAGCTTGTGTGTACCTACAGTATGCTGAGCTAGTGTGTACCTACAGCATGCTGAGCTTGTGTGTACCTACAGCATGCTAAGCTAGTGTGTACCTACAGCATGCTGAGCTAGTGTGTACCTACAGCATGCTGAGCTAGTGTGTACCTACAGCATGCTGATCTAGTGTGTACCTACTGCATGCTGAGCTAGTGTGTACCTACAGCATGCTGAGCTAGTGTGTACCTACAGTATGCTGAACTAGTGTGTACCTACAGCATGCTGAGCTAGTGTGTACCTACAGCATGCTGAGCTAGTGTGTACCTACAGTATGCTGATCTAGTGTGTACCTACAGCATGCTGAGCTAGTGTGTACCTACAGCATGCTGATCTAGTGTGTACCTACAGCATGCTGAGCTAGTGTGTACCTACAGTATGTTGAACTAGTGTGTACCTACAGCATGCTGAGCTTGTGTGTACCTACAGTATGCTGAGCTAGTGTGTACCTACAGTATGCTGAGCTAGTGTGTACCTACAGTATGCTGAGCTAGTGTGTACCTACAGTATGCTTAGCTAGTGTGTACCTACAGTATGCTAAGCTAGTGTGTACCTACAGTATGCTGAGCTAGTGTGTACCTACAGTATGCTGAGCTAGTGTGTACCTACAGTATGCTGAGCTAGTGTGTACCTACAGTATGCTAAGCTAGTGTGTACCTACAGTATGCTGAGCTAGTGTGTACCTACATTATGCTGAGCTAGTGTGTACCTACAGTATGCTAAGCTAGTGTGTACCTACAGCATGCTGAGCTAGTGTGTACCTACAGCATGCTGAGCTAGTGTGTACCTACAGCATGCTGATCTAGTGTGTACCTACAGCATGCTGAGCTAGTGTGTACCTACAGTATGTTGAACTAGTGTGTACCTACAGCATGCTGAGCTTGTGTGTACCTACAGTATGCTGAGCTAGTGTGTACCTACAGTATGCTGAGCTAGTGTGTACCTACAGTATGCTAAGCTAGTGTGTACCTACAGCATGCTGAGCTAGTGTGTACCTACAGTATGCTGAGCTAGTGTGTACCTACAGTATGCTAAGCTAGTGTGTACCTACAGTATGCTAAGCTAGTGTGTACCTACAGCATGCTGATCTAGTGTGTACCTACAGTATGCTGAACTAGTGTGTACCTACAGTATGCTAAGCTAGTGTGTACCTACAGCATGCTGAGCTTGTGTGTACCTACAGTATGCTGAACTAGTGTGTACCTACAGCATGCTGAGCTAGTGTGTACCTACAGCATGCTGAGCTAGTGTGTACCTACAGCATGCTGATCTAGTGTGTACCTACAGCATGCTGAGCTAGTGTGTACCTACAGTATGTTGAACTAGTGTGTACCTACAGCATGCTGAGCTTGTGTGTACCTACAGTATGCTGAGCTAGTGTGTACCTACAGTATGCTGAGCTAGTGTGTACCTACAGTATGCTAAGCTAGTGTGTACCTACAGCATGCTGAGCTAGTGTGTACCTACAGTATGCTGAGCTAGTGTGTACCTACAGTATGCTAAGCTAGTGTGTACCTACAGTATGCTAAGCTAGTGTGTACCTACAGCATGCTGATCTAGTGTGTACCTACAGTATGCTGAACTAGTGTGTACCTACAGTATGCTGAGCTTGTGTGTACTCACAGTATGCTGAACTAGTGTGTACCTACAGCATGCTGAGCTTGTGTGTACCTACAGTATGCTGAACTAGTGTGTACCTACAGCATGCTGAGCTAGTGTGTACCTATAGCATGCTGAGCTTGTATGTACCTACAGTATGCCGAGCTAGTGTGTACCTACAGTATGCTGAGCTAGTGTATACCTACAGCATGCTGAGTTTGTGTGTACCTACAGTATGCTGAGCTAGTGTGTACCTACAGTATGCTGAGCTAATATGTACCTACAGTATGCTGAGCTAGTGTGTACCTACAGCATGCTGAGCTAGTGTGTACCTACAGTATGCTGAGCTAATGTGTACCTACAGTATGCTGAGCTAGTGTGTACCTACAGCATGCTGAGCTAGTGTGTACCTACAGTATGCTGAGCTAATGTGTACCTACAGTATGCTGAGCTAATGTGTACCTACAGTATGCTGAGCTAATGTGTACCTACAGTATGCTGAGCTAGTGTGTACCTACAGCATGCTGAGCTAGTGTGTACCTACAGTATGCTGAGCTAATATGTACCTACAGTATGCTGAGCTAGTGTGTACCTACAGCATGCTGAGCTAGTGTGTACCTACAGTATGCTGAGCTAATGTGTACCTACAGTATGCTGAGCTAATGTGTACCTACAGTATGCTGAGCTAATGTGTACCTACAGTATGCTGAGCTAATGTGTACCTACAGTATGCTGAGCTAGTGTGTACCTACAGCATGCTGAGCTAATGTGTACCTACCGTATGCTGAGCTAGTGTGTACCTACAGCATGCTGAGCTAGTGTGTACCTACCGTATGCTGAGCTAGTGTGTACCTACAGTATGCTGAGCTAGTGTGTACCTACAGTATGCTGAGCTAGTGTGCACCTACAGCATGCTAAGCTAGTGTGTACCTGCAGTATGCTGAACTAGTGTGTACCTACAGTACGCTGAGCTAGTGTGTACCTACTGCATGCTGAGCTAGTGTGTACCTACAGCATGCTGAGCTAGTGTGTACCTACAGTATGCTGAACTAGTGTGTACCTACAGCATGCTGAGCTAGTGTGTACCTACAGCATGCTGAGCTAGTGTGTACCTACAGTATGCTGAGCTAGTGTGTACCTACAGTATGCTGAGCTAATGTGTACCTACAGCATGCTGAACTAGTGTGTACCTACAGCATGCTGAGCTAGTGTGTACCTACAGTATGCTGAGCTAGTGTGTACCTACAGCATGCTGAGCTAGTGTGTACCTACAGCATGCTGAGCTAGTGTGTACCTACAGCATGCTGAGCTAGCGTGTACCTACAGCATGCTGAGCTAGTGTGTACCTACATCATGCTGAGCTAGTTTGTACCTACAGTATGCTGAGCTAGTGTGTACCTACAGTATGCTGAGCTAGTTTGTACCTACAGTATGCTGAGCTAGTGTGTACCTACAGTATACTGAGCTAGTGTGTACCTACAGTATACTGAGCTAGTGTGTACCTACAGTATGCTGAGCTAGTGTGTACCTACAGTATGCTGAGCTAGTGTGCACCTACAGAATGCTGAGCTAGTGTGTACCTACAGGATGCTGAGTTAGTGTGTACCTACAGTATGCTGAGCTAGTGTGTACCTACAGAATGCTGAGCTAGTGTGTACCTACAGTATGCTGAGCTAGTGTGTACCTACAGTATGCTGAGCTAGTGTGTACCTACAGTATGCTGAGCTAGTGTGTACCTACAGTATGCTGAGCTAGTGTGTACCTACAGTATGCTGAGCTAGTGTGTACCTACAGTATGCTGAGCTAGTGTGTACCTACAGTATGCTGAGCTAGTGTGTACCTACAGTATGCTGAGCTAGTGTGTACCTACAGTATGCTGAGCTAGTGTGAACCTACAGTATGCTGAGCTAGTGTGCACCTACAGAATGCTGAGCTAGTGTGTACCTACAGGATGCTGAGTTAGTGTGTACCTACAGTATGCTGAGCTAGTTTGTACCTACAGTATGCTGAGCTAGTGTGTACCTACAGTATGCTGAGCTAATGTGTACCTACAGCATGCTGAGGTATTGTGTACCTACAGTATTCTGAGCTAGTGTGTACCTACAGTATGCTGAGCTAGTGTGTACCTACAGCATGCTGAACTAGTGTGTACCTATAGTATGCTGAGCTATTGTGTACCTACATCATGCTGAGCTAGTGTGTACCTACAGCATGCTGAGCTAGTGTGTACCTACAGTATGCTGAGCTAGTGTGTACCTACAGCATGCTGAACTAGTGTGTACCTATAGTATGCTGAGCTATTGTGTACCTACATCATGCTGAGCTAGTGTGTACCTACAGCATGCTGAGCTAGTGTGTACCTACAGTACGCTGAGCTAGTGTGTACCTACAGTATGCTGAGCTAGTGTGTATCTACAGTATGCTGAGCTAATGTGTACCTACAGTATGCTGAGCTAGTGTGTACCTACAGTATGCTGAACTAGTGTGTACCTACAGTACGCTGAGCTAGTGTGTACCTACAATATGCTGAACTAGTGTGTACCTACAGTACGCTGAGCTAGTGTGTACCTACTGCATGCTTAGCTTGTGTGTACCTACAGTATGCTGAGCTAGTGTGTACCTACAGTATGCTGAGCTAATGTGTACCTACATTATGCTGAGCTAGTGTGTACCTACATTATGCTGAGCTAGTGTGTACCTACAGCATGCTAAGCTAGTGTGTACCTACAGCATGCTAAGCTAGTGTGTACCTACAGCATGCTAAGCTAGTGTGTACCTACAGCATGCTGAGCTAGTGTGTACCTACAGCATGCTGAGCTAGTGTGTACCTACAGCATGCTGAGCTAGTGTGTACCTACAGCATGCTGAGCTAGTGTGTACCTACAGTATGCTGAGCTAGTGTGTACCTACAGCATGCTGAGCTAGTGTGTACCTACAGTATGCTGAGCTAATGTGTACCTACAGTATGCTGAGCTAGTGTGTACCTACAGCATGCTGAGCTAGTGTGTACCTACAGCATGCTGAGCTAGTGTGTACCTACAGTATGCTGAGCTAGTGTGTACCTACAGCATGCTGAGCTAGTGTGTACCTACAGCATGCTGAGCTAGTGTGTTCCTACAGTATGCTGAGCTAGTGTGTACCTACAGCATGCTGAGCAAGTGTGTACCTACAGCATGCCGAGCTAGTGTGTACCTACAGTATGCTGAGCTAGTGTTTACCTACAGTATGCTGAGCTAGTGTGTACCTACAGCATGCTGAGCTAGTGTGTACCTACAGCATGCTGAGCTAGTGTGTACCTACAGGATGCTGAGCTAGTGTGTACCTACAGCATGCTGAGCTAGTGTGTACCTACAGCATGCTGAGATAGTGTGTACCTACAGCATGCTGAGCTAGTGTGTACCTACAGCATGCTGAGCTAGTGTGTACCTACATCATGCTGAGCTAGTGTGTACCTACAGCATGCTGAGCTAGTGTGTACCTACAGCATGCTGAGCTAGTGTGTACCTACATCATGCTGACCTAGTGTGTACCTACAGCATGCTGAGCTAGTGTGTACCTACATCATGCTGAGCTAGTTTGTACCTACAGTATGCTGAGCTAGTGTGTACCTACAAAATGCTGAGCTAGTGTGTACCTACAGTATGCTAAGCTAGTGTGTACCTACAGCATGCTGAGCTAGTGTGTACCTACAGCATGCTGATCTAGTGTGTACCTCCAGTATGCTGATCTAGTGTGTACCTACAGCATGCTGAGCTAGTGTGTACCTACAGCATGCTGAGCTAGTGTGTACCTACAGCATGCTGAGCTAGTGTGTACCTACAGCATGCTGAGCTAGTGTGTACCTACAGTATGCTAAGCTAGTGTGTTCCTACAGCATGCTGAGCTTGTGTGTACCTAGAGTATGCTGAGCTAGTGTGTACCTACAGCATGCTGAGCTTGTGTGTACCTACAGTATGCTGCACTAGTGTGTACCTACAGCATGCTGAGTTTGTGTGTACCTACAGCATGCTGAGCTTGTGTGTACCTACAGTATGCTGAGCTAGTTTGTACCTACAGCATGCTGAGCTAATGTGTACCTACAGTATGCTGAGCTAGTGTGTACCTGCAGTATGCTGAACTAGTGTGTACCTACAGTATGCTTAGCTAGTGTGTACCTACAGTATGCTTAGCTAGTGTGTACCTACAGTATGCTAAGCTAGTGTGTACCTACAGTATGCTGAGCTAGTGTGTACCTACAGCATGCTGAGCTAATGTGTACCTACAGTATGCTGAGCTAGTGTGTACCTACAGTATGCTGAGCTAGTTTGTACCTACAGTATGCTGAGCTAGTGTGTACCTACAGCATGCTGAGCTAGTGTGTACCTACAGTATGCTGAGCTAGTGTGTACCTACAGCATGCTGAGCTAGTGTGTACCTACAGTATACTGAGCTAGTGTGTACCTACAGTATGCTGAGCTAGTGTGTACCTACAGTATACTGAGCTAGTGTGTACCTACAGCATGCTGAACTAGTGTGTACCCTACAGTATGCTTAGCTAGTGTGTACCTACAGCATGCTGAGCTAATGTGTACCTACAGCATGCTGAACTAGTGTGTACCTACAGTATGCTGAGCTAGTGTGTACCTACAGTATGCTGAGCTAGTGTGTACCTACAGTATGCTGAGCTAGTGTGTACCTACAGCATGCTGAGCTAGTGTGTACCTACAGTATGCTGAGCTAGTGTGTACCTACAGTACGCTGAGCTAGTGTGTACCTACAGTACGCTTAGCTAGTGTGTACCTACAGTATGCTGAGCTTGTGTGTACCTACAGTACAGTGTGCTAGTGTGTACCTACAGTATGCTGAGCTAGTGTGTACCTACAGCATGCTGAACTAGTGTGTACTTACAGTACGCTGAGCTAGTGTGTACCTACAGTATGCTGAGCTTGTGTGTACCTACAGTACAGTGTGCTTGTGTGTTTCTACAGTACAGTGTGCTTGTGTGTACCTACAGCATGCTGAGCTAGTGTGTACCTACAGCATGCTGAACTAGTGTTTACCTACAGTATGCTGAACTAGTGTGTACCTACAGTATGCTGAGCTAGTGTGTACCTACAGTATGCTGAGCTAGTGTGTACCTACAGTATGCTAAGCTAGTGTGTTCCTACAGCATGCTGAGCTTGTGTGTACCTACAGCATGCTGAGCTAGTGTGTACCTACAGCATGCTGAGCTTGTGTGTACCTACAGTATGCTGAGCTAGTGTGTACCTACAGCATGCTGAGCTTGTGTGTACCTACAGTATGCTGCACTAGTGTGTACCTACAGCATGCTGATCTAGTGTGTACCTACAGCATGCTGAGCTAGTGTGTACCTACAGTATGCTGAGCTAGTGTGTACCTACAGCATGCTGAACTAGTGTGTACCTACAGCATGCTGAGCTAGTGTGTACCTACAGCATGCTGAACTAGTGTGTACCTACAGCATGCTGATCTAGTGTGTACCTACAGTATGCTGAGCTAGTGTGTACCTACAGCATGCTGAGCTTGTGTGTACCTACAGTATGCTGAGCTAGTGTGTACCTACAGTATGCTGAGCTAGTGTGTACCTACAGTATGCTGAGCTAGTGTGTACCTACAGTATGCTAAGCTAGTGTGTTCCTACAGCATGCTAAGCTTGTGTGTACCTACAGTATGCTGAGCTAGTGTGTACCTACAGCATGCTGAGCTTGTGTGTACCTACAGTATGCTGCACTAGTGTGTACCTACAGCATGCTGAGTTTGTGTGTACCTACAGCATGCTGAGCTTGTGTGTACCTACAGTATGCTGAGCTTGTGTGTACCTACAGTATGCTGAGCTAGTGTGTACCTACAGCATGCTGAGCTAATGTGTACCTACAGTATGCTGAGCTAGTGTGTACCTGCAGTATGCTGAACTAGTGTGTACCTACAGTATGCTTAGCTAGTGTGTACCTACAGTATGCTAAGCTAGTGTGTACCTACAGTATGCTGAGCTAGTGTGTACCTACAGCATGCTGAGCTAATGTGTACCTACAGTATGCTGAGCTAGTGTGTACCTACAGTATGCTGAGCTAGTTTGTACCTACAGTATGCTGAGCTAGTGTGTACCTACAGCATGCTGAGCTAGTGTGTACCTACAGTATGCTGAGCTAGTGTGTACCTACAGCATGCTGAGCTAGTGTGTACCTACAGTATACTGAGCTAGTGTGTACCTACAGTATGCTGAGCTAGTGTGTACCTACAGTATGCTGAGCTAGTGTGTACCTACAGCATGCTGAACTAGTGTGTACCCTACAGTATGCTTAGCTAGTGTGTACCTACAGCATGCTGAGCTAATGTGTACCTACAGCATGCTGAACTAGTGTGTACCTACAGTATGCTGAGCTAGTGTGTACCTACAGTATGCTGAGCTAGTGTGTACCTACAGTATGCTGAGCTAGTGTGTACCTACAGTATGCTGAGCTAGTGTGTACCTACAGTATGCTGAGCTAGTGTGTACCTACAGTATGCTGAGCTAGTGTGTACCTACAGTACGCTTAGCTAGTGTGTACCTACAGTATGCTGAGCTTGTGTGTACCTACAGTACAGTGTGCTAGTGTGTACCTACAGTATGCTGAGCTAGTGTGTACCTACAGCATGCTGAACTAGTGTGTACTTACAGTACGCTGAGCTAGTGTGTACCTACAGTATGCTGAGCTTGTGTGTACCTACAGTACAGTGTGCTTGTGTGTACCTACAGTACAGTGTGCTTGTGTGTACCTACAGCATGCTGAGCTAGTGTGTACCTACAGCATGCTGAACTAGTGTTTACCTACAGTATGCTGAACTAGTGTGTACCTACAGTATTCTGAGCTAGTGTGTACCTACAGCATGCTGAGCTAGTGTGTACCTACATCATGCTGAGCTAGTGTGTACCTACAGTATGCTGAGCTAGTGTGTACCTACAGCATGCTGAGCTAGTGTGTACCTACAGCATGCTGAGCTAGTGTGTACCTACATCATGCTGAGCTAGTGTGTACCTACAAAATGCTGAGCTAGTGTGTACCTACAGGATGCTGAGTTTGTGTGTACCTACAGTATGCTGAGCTAGTGTGTACCTACAGTATGCTGAGCTAGTGTGTACCTACTGCATGCTGAGCTATTGTGTACCTACAGCATGCTGAGCTAGTGTGTACCTACAGTATGCTGAGCTATTGTGTACCTACAGCATGCTGAGCTAGTGTGTACCTACAGTATGCTGAGCTAGTGTGCACCTACAGCATGCTAAGCTAGTGTGTACCTACAGTATGCTTAGCTAGTGTGTACCTACAGCATGCTGAGCTAGTGTGCACCTACAGTATGCTAAGCTAGTGTGTACCTACAGTATGCTGAGCTAGTATGTACCTACAGCATGCTGAGCTAATGTGTACCTACAGTATGCTAAGCTAGTGTGTACCTACAGTATGCTAAGCTAGTGTGTACCTACAGTATGCTGAGCTAGTGTGTACCTACAATATGCTAAGCTAGTGTGCACCTACAGCATGCTAAGCTAGTGTGTACCTACAGCATGCTGAACTAGTGTGTACCTACAGTATGCTGAGCTAGTGTGTACCTACAGTATGCTAAGCTAGTGTGTACCTACAGTATGCTAAGCTAGTGTGTACCTACAGTATGCTGAGCTAGTGTGTACCTACAGTATGCTAAGCTAGTGTGCACCTACAGCATACTAAGCTAGTGTGTACCTACAGTATGCTGAGCTAGTGTGTAGCTACAGCATGCTGAGCTAGTGTGTACCTACTGCATGCTTAGCTAGTGTGTACCTACAGCATGCTTAGCTAGTGTGTACCTACAGCATGCTGAGCTAGTGTGTACCTACAGCATGCTGAGCTAGTGTGTACCTACAGCATGCTGAGCTAGTGTGTACCTACAGCATGCTGAGCTAGTGTGTACCTACAGCATGCTGAGCTAGTGTGTACCTACAGCATGCTGAGCTAGTGTGTACCTACAGCATGCTTAGCTAGTGTGTACCTACAGCATGCTGAGCTAGTGTGTACCTACAGCATGCTGAGCTAGTGTGTACCTACAGCATGCTGAGCTAGTGTGTACCTACAGCATGCTGAGCTAGTGTGTACCTACAGCATGCTGAGCTAGTGTGTACCTACAGCATGCTGAGCTAGTGTGTACCTACAGCATGCTGAGCTAGTGTGTACCTACAGTATGCTGAGCTAGTGTGTACCTACAGTATACTGAGCTAGTGTGTACCTACAGTATGCTGAGCTTGTGTGTACCTACAGCATGCTGAGCTAGTGTGTACCTACAGCATGCTGAACTAGTGTGTACCCTACAGTATGCTTAGCTAGTGTGTACCTACAGTATGCTGAGCTAATGTGTACCTACAGCATGCTGAGCTAATGTGTACCTACAGCATGCTGAACTAGTGTGTACCTACAGTATGCTGAGCTAGTGTGTACCTACAGTATGCTGAGCTAATGTGTACCTACAGCATGCTGAGCTAATGTGTACCTACAGCATGCTGAGCTAATGTGTACCTACAGCATGCTGAACTAGTGTGTACCTACAGTATGCTGAGCTAGTGTGTACCTACAGTATGCTGAGCTAGTGTGTACCTACAGTATGCTGAGCTAGTGTGTACCTACAGTATGCTTAGCTAGTGTGTACCTACAGTACAGTGTGCTAGTGTGTACCTACAGTATGCTGAGCTAGTGTGTACCTACAGCATGCTGAACTAGTGTGTACTTACAGTACGCTGAGCTAGTGTGTACCTACAGTATGCTGAGCTTGTGTGTACCTACAGTACAGTGTGCTTGTGTGTACCTACAGTACAGTGTGCTTGTGTGTACCTACAGTATGCTGAACTAGTGTGTACCTACAGTATTCTGAGCTAGTGTGTACCTACAGTATGCTGAGCTAATGTGTACCTACAGTATTCTGAGCTAGTGTGTACCTACAGTATTCTGAGCTAGTGTGTACCTACAGCATGCTGAGGTATTGTGTACCTACAATATTCTGAGCTAATGTGTACCTACAGCATGCTGAGCTAGTGTGTACCTACAGTATGCTGAGCTAGTGTGTACCTACAGTATTCTGAGCTAATGTGTACCTACAGCATGCTGAGCTAGTGTGTACCTACAGCATGCTGAACTAGTGTTTACCTACAGTATGCTGAGCTAGTGTGTACCTACAGTATGCTGAGCTTGTGTGTACCTACAGTACAGTGTGCTAGTGTGTACCTACAGTATGCTGAACTAGTGTGTACCTACAGCATGCTGAACTAGTGTGTACCTACAGCATGCTGAACTAGTGTGTACCTACAATATGCTGAACTAGTGTGTACCTACAGTGTGCTGAGCTAGTGTGTACCTACAGTATGCTGAGCTAATGTGTACCTACAGTATGCTGAGCTAATGTGTACCTACAGTATGCTGAGCTAATGTGTACCTACAGCATGCTGAGCTAGTGTGTACTTACAGCATGCTGAACTAGTGTGTACCTACAGTATGCTGAGCTAGTTTGTACCTACAGCATGCTGAACTAGTGTTTACCTACAGTACAGGGAGCTAGTGTGTACCTACAGTATGCTGAGCTAGTGTGTACCTACAGTATGCTGAGCTAGTGTGTACCTACAGTATGCTGAGCTAATGTTTACCTACAGTATGCTGAGCTAGTGTGTACCTACAGTATGCTGAGCTAGTGTGTACCTACAGTATGCTGAGCTAATGTGTACCTACAGCATGCTGAACTAGTGTGTACCTGCAGTACAGTGAGCTAGTGTGTTCCTACAGCATGCTGAGCTAATGTGTACCTACAGTATGCTGAGCTAGTGTGTACCTACAGTATGCTGAGCTAATGTGTACCTACAGCATGCTGAACTAGTGTGTACCTGCAGTACAGTGAGCTAGTGTGTACCTACAGTATGCTGAGCTAGTGTGTACCTACAGTATGCTGAGCTAGTGTGTACCTACAGTATGCTGAGCTAGTGTGTACCTACAGTATGCTGAGCTAATGTTTACCTACAGTATGCTGAGCTAGTGTGTACCTACAGTATGCTGAGCTAATGTGTACCTACAGCATGCTGAACTAGTGTGTACCTGCAGTACAGTGAGCAAGTGTGTACCTACAGTATGCTGAGCCAGTGTGTACCTACAGTACAGTGAGCAAGTGTGTACCTACAGTTTGCTGAGCTAGTGTGTACCTACAGTATGCTGAGATAGTGTGTACCTACAGTACAGTGAGCTAGTGTGTACCTACAGTATGCTGCGCTAGTGTGTACCTACAGTATGCTGAGCTAGTGTGTACCTACAGTATGCTGAGCTAGTGTGTACCTACAGTATGCTGAGCTAGCGTGTACCTACAGTATGCTGAGCTACAGGATGAATGCCTGTGTGCAGTGTGTATTAGTCAGACACAGAACAAGGGGTACCAAAAATAGACTGTTCCTGCCACATTTTCTAGGCCTATTTAACTCTGCTAAAGAGAATATCTGTCTTTTTTGGTTTATAAAAATTAAAGTAACTTCATTAAATGCAAACAGGCTTACAACATGAGATACATATGATTACAGCAATAACATGCGAGTATGTAGCACTTACCTTTGTCAGAGATATGTTTGCTGAAGTCTGTGCGATGTCTGACATAAACACTTTCACTCTCCACTGAAGAGAAACCGTCCTTCACCTTTTTGACCAGAAAAGACCTTGGCATTGTTCCTCTTCCCCACAAGAGATAAGTGGTTGCAGAGGGTTCAGGGGTCAGGGAGGAGGAGATATGGAAATGAGGATGATAACTATGGAAGTCAAAATAAGAACAAAAAGCAAAAAGGAGGGAGGTTTGGGAGGGACATCAATTTGAAGCTCCCCTCTTCCTTCTCCAGTAAGGAGAAGGGTGACAATATTTGCTTCTGTCAGGGTGTTTTGTCAGAGGCACTGAGCCCTGCGAGGGACAGGGGTAAAGCCCCAACCCTCAATATTATTGTTGTCTCTACAGAGTGTCATGAGGTCTGAGTACTTCAGCATACATTATCTCCAGAGATCTGTTCTTTGGCATTGGTACTGGACAGTTCTCACTCATGTTTTCTTCTTTCAACTGTGGCCAGTTCCTCAGGTGTACATATAGCCTCACAAGTGTACAGCGGATTGTTGCTTAGCTTGGGCTTGAGCAGTGGATGAACTTTTATTCATGTCTTCTTGCTTTAGCACTGGACAGCTCTCCTTGATTCAGCCATGGACAGCTCCCAATTATTCATCACTGGACAGCTCCCCCTGATTCAGCACTGGACAGCTCTCCCTGATTCAGCCCTGGACAGCTCCCAATTATTCATCACTGGACAGCTCCCCCTGATTTAGCACTGGACAGCTCCCAATTATTCATCACTGGACAGCTCCCCCTGATTCAGCACGGGACAGCTCCCCCTGATTCAGCACGGGACAGCTCCCCCTGATTCAGCACGGGACAGCTCCCCCTGATTCAGCACGGGACAGCTCCCCCTGATTCAGCACTGGACAGCTCCCCCTGATTCAGCACTGGACAGCTCCCCCTGATTCAGCACTGGACAGCTCCCCCTGATTCAGCACTGGACAGCTCCCCCTGATTCAGCACTGGACAGCTCCCCCTGATTCAGCACTGGACAGCTCCCCCTGATTCAGCACTGGACAGCTCCCCCTGATTCAGCACTGGACAGCTCCCCCTGATTCCGCACTGGACAGCTCCCCCTGATTCCGCACTGCACAGCTCCCCTGATTCCGCACTGCACAGCTCCCCCTGATTCCGCACTGCACAGCTCCCCTGATTCAGCACTGCATAGCTCTAGTATCTTGTGCTTTGATTTCAGATCCTTGCAGATTCAACGCCTGTTATGTGACTTCAGGAATGCACAGCTCCCCTTGGCTTCATCATCAGATTACTCTCAAATTCAGCAGGCTTTGCATTCTTTTTATGCCACACTCCCTCCCTTCCTATTCTTCTTATCTTATGCAGGATCCCTCTCTTTGCCTGTTCCTCTCTCTCATTTTGTCCATCAGTATTTGTGCTTTTTTCATCAAATCTGTTTTACTCGTTGATCTTCTTGTTGTTTCCCCTCTTTCTCCCTCCCACTGTTATTTCCCTGCTCCTCCTTCTCCCCTTGTCTACAAATGTAATTCCCACATTGTCTCTCTTCCTCTCTATAGCTCATGCATTCCTCTGTACAGTGCTATGGGTGTCTGATGAGTTTCCCTTAATGCTGTGGAATTTATAGAGCTGTGATCAGGGACTGCAACGGGACAGCCGGAAACAATCCCTGGTACCCCCCAGAGGCTTTGGAGTGCTATTTTCACTGCTGTTCTGCTTTCTTTTTTTGTGCAATTTTTCTGTAAAAAACAGAAGGTGAAAACCAGCCTGAGGGAGGACGCTCTATATCCCGGGGGAGGAGGCTGCCCCCATAATCTGCCTCCCTATCCTCTTATTTCTTTTCAACCACATCCTTTTCCCTGCTGCACATTTGGAATTCTGTTTCGTCCTTTCTCTTTGTTATATTTCTCCCTTGTTCTGTATCAATTCCATTGTATTGTACTGATTCCCCAACTACCATTCAGTGCCATGGAATAACGTGCCGATTACAAATAAATAATAGTAATCACTACTATCATTATTCTGTGACAGAAAGGCTTTGTCATATGCAGACTGTGCCTCACATGAATGAAACAAAGTCACTGTTAACACTTTCTCAACCAAGATGACAGATTTATGGCTATTGCAGACACAGTCTCTAGCTCTGTAATGCTTATCTCACAGCTTGTTAACATGAGCACAATTTAGCTCCTCTGCACTTCTCACACAATGCAGCACACAGCTGTCACAGCCTTACGTCTCTTTACAGAATCTGTCACTTCTCATAAATCTCTTTAAATATCTTTAGACTCCTCATAACCATTTGCAAATATGCTGAAAATATTCCCATCCCTTGTTAATCAATCAGTAGTACATTCCCATATCTGCAGCCAGTGAAATAAGGAAATTATGCTTAATACTAAGGTGTCTGATACACTAACTGGCCCTACCTGATACACTAACACTACCTGATACACTAACACTACCTGATACACTAACACTACCTGATACACTAACCCTACCTGATACACTAACCCTACCTGATACACTAACCCTACCTGATACACTAACACTACCTGATACACTAACACTACCTGATACACTAATCCTACCTTATACACTAACCCTACCTGATACACTAGCCCTACCTGATACACTAGCCCTACCTGATACACTAACACTACCCAATACACTAACACTACCCAATACACTAACGCTACCCGATACACTAATACTGCCTGATACACTAACACTACCTGATACACTAACCCTACCTTATACACTAGCCCTACCTGATACACTAGCCCTACCTGATACACTAGCCCTACCTGATACACTAACACTACCTGATACACTAACACTACCCAATACACTAACACTACCCGATACACTAACACTACCCGATACACTAACACTACCCGATACACTAGCCCTACATAATACACTAGTCCTACCAGATACACTAACCCTACCTGATACACTAGCCCTACCTGATACACTAACACTACCTGATACACTAACACTACCTGATACACTAACACTACCTGATACACTAACACTACCTGATACACTAACACTACCTGATACACTAACCCTACCTGATACACTAACCCTACCTTATACACTAGCCCTACCTGATACACTAGCCCTACCTGATACACTAACACTACCTGATACACTAACACTACCCGATACACTAACACTACCCGATACACTAACACTACCCGATACACTAGCACTACCTGATACACTAACCCTACCTGATACACTAACCCTACCTGATACACTAACCCTACCTGATACACTAGCCCTACCTGATACACTAGCCCTACCTGATACACTAGCCCTACCTGATACACTAACACTACCCAATACACTAACACTACCCGATACACTAACACTACCCGATACACTAACACTACCCGATACACTAGCCCTACATAATACACTAGTCCTACCAGATACACTAACCCTACCTGATACACTAGCCCTACCTGATACACTAACACTACCTGATACACTAACACTACCTGATACACTAACCCTACCTGATACACTAACCCTACCTGATACACTAACACTACCTGATACACTAACCCTACCTTATACACTAGCCCTACCTGATACACTAGCCCTACCTGATACACTAGCCCTACCTGATACACTAACACTACCTGATACACTAACACTACCCAATACACTAACACTACCCGACACTAACACACTACCCGATACACTAACACTACCCGATACACTAGCCCTACATAATACACTAGTCCTACCAGATACACTAACCCTACCTGATACACTAGCCCTACCTGATACACTAACACTACCTGATACACTAACACTACCTGATACACTAACACTACCTGATACACTAACACTACCTGATACACTAACCCTACCTTATACACTAGCCCTACCTGATACACTAACACTACCTGATACACTAACACTACCCAATACACTAACACTACCCGATACACTAACACTACCCGATACACTAACACTACCCGATACACTAACACTACCCGATACACTAACACTACCCGATACACTAGCCCTACATAATACACTAGTCCTACCAGATACACTAACCCTACCTGATACACTAACCCTACCTGATACACTAACACTACCTGATACACTAACACTACCTGATACACTAACACTACCTGATACACTAACACTACCTGATACACTAACCCTACCTTATACACTAGCCCTACCTGATACACTAACACTACCTGATACACTAACACTACCCGATACACTAGCCCTACATAATACACTAGCCCTACCTGATACAATAATCCTACCTGATACACTAACACTACCTGATACACTAACACTACCTGATAAACTAAAAATTACCTGATACACTAACACTACCCGAAACACAAGCACTACCCGATACACTAACCCTACCCGATACACTAACCCTACCTGATGCACTAACACTACCTGATGCACTAACACCACCTGATACAATAAAAACTACCTGATACATTAACACTACCCGATACACTGATACACTAACCCTACCTGATACACTAACCCTACCTGATACACTAACACTACCTGATACACTAACACTACCTGATACACTAACCCTACCTGATACACCAACACAACCTGATACACTAGCCCTACCTGATACACTAGCCCTACCTGATACACTAGCCCTAGCTGATACACTAGCCCTACCTGAAACACTAGCCCTACCTGATACACTAACCCTACCCGATACACTAGCCCTACCTGATACACTAACCCTACCCGATACACTAACCCTACCCGATACACTAGCCCTACCTGATACACTAACCCTAGCCCTACCTGATACACTAGCCCTATCTGATACATTAGCCCTACCTGATGCACTAATACTACCTGATACACTAACACTAACCCTACCTGATACACTAACCCTACCTGATACACTAAATAACGCTACCTGATACACTAACTAAATCTACCTGATACACTAACCCTACCTGATACACTAACACTACCTAATACACTAACTAACGCTACCTGATACACTAACCCTACCTGATACACTAAACCTACCTGATACACTTACCCTACCTGATACACTAACTAACCCTACCTGATACACTAACTAACTCTACCTGATACACTAACCCTACCTGATACACTAACTAACCCTACCTGATACACTAACTAACCCTACCTGATACACTAACTAACCCTACCTGATACACTAACTAAATCTACCTGATACACTAACCCTACCTGATACACTAACCCTACCTGATACACTAACCCTGCCTGATACACTAACACTACCTGATACACTAACCCTACCTGATACACTAACCCTACTTGATACACTAACACTGTCTAAAACACTAACACTGTCTAAAACACTAACACTGTCTGATACACTAACACTGTCTGATACACTAACACTGTCTGATACACTAACACTGTCTGATACACTAACCCTACCTGATATACTAATCCCGCCTGATACACTAACCCTACCTGATAAACTAACCCCACCTGATACACTAACCCTACCTGATACACTAACCCTACCTGATACACTAACAAAACTTGATACACTAACCCTACCTGATACACTAACCCTACCTGATACACTAACACTACCTGATACACTAACCCTACCTGATACACTAACCCTACCTGATACACTAACCCTACCTGATACACTAACCCTGCCTCATACACTAACCCTACCTGATACACTAGCCCTACCTGATACACTAACACTACCTGATACACTAACACTACCTGATACTCTAACCCTACCTGATACACTAACCCTACCTGATACACTAACCCTACCTGATACACTAACCCTACCTGATGCACTAACCCTACCTGATGCACTAACCCTACCTGATACACTAACCCTACCTGATACACTAACCCTACCTGATACACTAACATTACCTAATACACTAACCCTACCTGATACACTAACCCTACCTGATACACTAACCCTACCTGATACACTAACCCTACCTGATACACTAACACTACACAATACACTAACACTACCTGATACACTAACACTACCTGATACACTAACCCTACCTGATACACTAACACTACCTGATACACTAACCCTACCTGATACACTAACACTACCTGATACACTAACACTACCTGATACACTAACACTACCTGATACACTAACCCTGCCTGATACACTAACCCTGCCTGATACACTAACCCTACCTGATACACTAACCCTACCTGATACACTAACCCTACCTGATACACTAACCCTACCTGATACACTAACCCTACCTGATACACTAACACTACCTGATACACTAACACTACCTGATACACTAACACTACCCGATACACTAACACTACCTGATACAATAAAAACTACCCGATACACTAACCCTACCCGATACATTAACCCTACCTGATACACTAACACTACCTGATACACTAACACTACCTGATACAATAAAAACTAAGTGATACACTAACACTACCCAATACACTAACACTACCTGATACACTAGCCCTACCTGATACACTAGCCTTACCTGATACACTAACACTACCCGATACAATAACCCCACCCAATACACTAACCCTACCCAATATACTAGCCCTACCCGATACACTAGCCCTACCTGATACACTAACACTACCTGATACACTAACCCTACCTGATACACTAACACTACCTGATACACTAGCCCTACCTGATACACTAACACTACCTGAAACACTAACACTACCTGATACACTAACCCTACCTGATACACTAACAAAACCTGATACACTAACCCTACCCGATACACTAACCCTATCCGATACACTAACACTACCTCGTACACTAACTAACCCTACCTGATACACTAACCCTACCTGATACACTAACACTACCTGATACACTAACACTACCTGATACACTAACCCTGCCTGATACACTAAACCTACCTGATACACTAACACCACCCGATACACTAACCCTACCCGATACACTAACACTACCTGATACAATAAAAACTACCCGATACACTAACCCTACCCGATACACTAACCCTACCTGATACACTAACACTACCTGATACACTAACACTACCTGATACAATAAAAACTAAGTGATACACTAACACTACCCAATACACTAACACTACTGGATGCACTAACCCTACCTGATACACTAGCCCTACCTGATACACTAACACTACCCGATACAATAACCCCACCTGATACACTAACACTACCCGATACACTAACCTTACCTGATACACTAACCCCACCCAATACACTAACCCTACCCAATATATTAGCCCTACCCGATACCCTAGCCCTACCTGATACACTAACCCTACCTGATACACTAACCCTACCTGATACACTAACACTACCTGATACACTAATACTACCTGATACACTAGCCCTACCTGATGCACTAGCCCTACCTGATACACTAACACTACCTGATACACTAACACTACCTGATACACTAACCCTACCTGATACACTAACACTACCTGATACACTAACACTAACCCTACCTGATACACTAACCCTACCTGATACACTAACCGTACCTGATACACTAACTAAATCTACCTGATACACTAACCCTACCTGATACACTAACCCTACCTGATACACTAACTAACGCTACCTGATAAACTAACACTACCTGATACACTAACACTGCCTGATACACTAACCCTACCTGATACACTAACCCTACCTGATACACTTACCCTACCTGATACAATAAAAACTAAGTGATACACTAACACTACCCAATACACTAACACTACTGGATGCACTAACCCTACCTGATACACTAGCCCTACCTGATACACTAACACTACCCGATAAAATAACCCCACCCGATACACTAAACCCACCCAATACACTAACCCTACCCAATACACTAGCCCTACCCGATACACTAGCCCTATCTGATACACTAACACTACCTGATACACTAACCCTACCTGATACACTAACACTACCTGATACACTAATACTACCTGATACACTAGCCCTACCTGATACACTAACACTACCTGATACACTAACCCTACCTGATACACTAACAAAACCTGATACACTAACCCTACCCGATACACTAACCCTATCCGATACACTAACACTACCTAGTACACTAACTAACCCTTCCTGATACACTAACACTACCTGGTACACTAACTAACCCTACCTGATACACTAACACTACCTGATACACTAACACTACCTGATACACTAACCCTGCCTGATACACTAAACCTACCTGATACACTAACACTACCCGATACACTAACACTACCCGATACACTAACACTATTTGATACAATAAAAACTACCCGATACACTAACCCTACCCGATACATTAACCCTACCTGATACACTAACACTACCTGATACACTAACACTACCTGATACACTAACACTACCTGATACAATAAAAACTAAGTGATACACTAACACTACCCAATACACTAACACTACTGGATGCACTAACCCTACCTGAAACACTAGCCCTACCTGATACACTAACACTACCCGATACAATAACCCCACCTGATACGCTAACCCCACCCAATACACTAACCCTACCCAATATACTAGCCCTACCCGATACACTAGCCCTACCTGATACACTAACCCTACCTGATACACTAACCCTACCTGATACACTAACACTACCTGATACACTATCCCTACCTGATACACTAGCCCAACCTGATGCACTAGCCCTACCTGATACACTAACCCTACCTGATACACTAACACTACCTGATACACTAACCCTACCTGATACACTAACACTACCTGATACACTAACCCTACCTGATACACTAACACTACCTGATACACTAACAAAACCTGATACACTAACCCCGCCTGATACACTAACCCTACCTGATACACTAACCCTACCTGATACACTAACAAAACTTGATACACTAACCCTACCTGACATACTAACCCTACCTGATACACTAACAAAACCTGATACACTAACCCTACCCGATACACTAACCCTATCCGATACACTAACACTACCTGGTACACTAACACTGCCTGATACACTAACCCTACCTGATACACTAACACTACCTGATACACTAACACTACCTGATACACTAACACTACCTGATACACTAACACTACCTGATACACTAACCCTGCCTGATACACTAACCCTGCCTGATACACTAACCCTGCCTGATACACTAAACCTACCCGATACACTAACACTACCCGATACACTAACACTACCTGATACAATAAAAACTACCCGATACACTAACCCTACCCGATACATTAACCCTACCTGATACACTAACACTACCTGATACACTAACACTACCTGATACACTAACACTACCTGATACAATAAAAACTAAGTGATACACTAACACTACCCAATACACTAACACTACTGGATGCACTAGCCCTACCTGATACACTAGCCCTACCTGATACACTAACACTACCCGATACAATAACCCCACCCGATACATTAACCCCACCCAATACACTAACCCTACCCAATATACTAGCCCTACCCGATACACTAGCCCTACCTGATACACTAACACTACCTGATACACTAACCCTACCGGATACACTAACCCTACCGGATACACTAACCCTACCTGATACACTAACCCTACCTGATACACTAATACTACCTGATACACTAGCCCTACCTGATACACTCACACTACCTGATACACTAACACTACCTGATACACTAGCCCTACCTGATACACTAACACTACCTGATACACTAACACTACCTGATACACTAACCCTACCTGATACACTCACACTACCTGATACACTAACACTACCTGATACACTAGCCCTACCTGATACACTAACACTACCTGATACACTAACACTACCTGATACACTAACCCTACCTGATACACTAACACTACATGATACACTAACACTAACCCTACCTGATACACTAACCCTATCTGATACACTAACCGTACCTGATACACTAACTAAATCTACCTGATACACTAACCCTACCTGATACACTAACCCTACCTGATACACTAACCCTACCTGATACACTAACTAACGCTACCTGATACACTAACACTGCCTGATACACTAACCCTACCTGATACACTAACCCTACCTAATACACTTACCCTACCTGATACACTAACTAACCCTACCTGATACACTAACTAACTCTACCTGATACACTAACCCTATCTGATACACTAACTAACCCTACCTGACACACTAACTAACCCTACCTGATACACTAACTAACCCTACCTGATAAACTAACTAACACTACCTGATACACTAACTAACCCTACCTGATTCACTAACTAAATCTACCTGATACACTAACTAACCCTACCTGATACACTAACCCTACCTGATACACTAAAACTGCCTGATAAACTAACCCTACCTGATAAACTAACCCTACCTGATACACTAACCCTACCTGATACACTAACTCTACCTGATACACTAACCCTACCTGATACACTAACCCCGCCTGATACACTAACCCTACCTGATACACTAACCCTGCCTGATACACTAACCCCGCCTGATACATTAACCCTGCCTGATACACTAACCCCACCTGACACACTAGCCCTACCTGATACTCTAACACTACCTGATACACTAACCCTACCTGATACACTAACCCGACCTGATACACTAACTAACCCGACCTGATACACTTACTAACCCGACCTGATACACTAACACTACCTGATACACTAACCCTACTTGATACACTAACACTACCTGATACACTAACCCTACTTGATACACTAACACTACCTGATACACTAACCCTACCTGATACACTAACCCTGCCTGATACACTAACCCTGCCTGATACACTAACCCTACCTGATACACTAACCCTACCTGATACACTAACAAAACTTGATACACTAACCCTACCTGACATACTAACCCTACCTGATACACTAACAAAACCTGATACACTAACCCTACCCGATACACTAACCCTATCCGATACACTAACACTACCTGGTACACTAACTAACCCTACCTGATACACTAACCCTACCTGATACACTAACACTACCTGATACACTAACACTACCTGATACACTAACACTACCTGATACACTAACCCTGCCTGATACACTAAACCTACCCGATACACTAACACTACCCGATACACTAACACTACCCGATACACTAACACTACCTGATACAATAAAAACTACCCGATACACTAACCCTACCCGATACATTAACCCTACCTGATACACTAACACTACCTGATACACTAACACTACCTGATACACTAACACTACCTGATACACTAACACTACCTGATACACTAACACTACCTGATACAATAAAAACTAAGTGATACACTAACACTACCCAATACACTAACACTACTGGATGCACTAACCCTACCTGATACACTAGCCCTACCTGATACACTAACACTACCCGATACAATAACCCCACCCGATACACTAACCCCACCCAATACACTAACCCTACCCAATATACTAGCCCTACCCGATACACTAGCCCTACCTGATACACTAACACTACCTGATACACTAACACTACCTGATACACTAACCCTACCTGATACACTAACACTACCTGATACACTAATACTACCTGATACACTAGCCCTACCTGATACACTAACACTACCTGATACACTAACACTACCTGATACACTAACACTACCTGATACACTAACCCTACCTGATACACTAACACTACCTGATACACTAGCCCTACCTGATACACTAGCCCTACCTGATACACTAACACTACCTGATACACTAACACTACCTGATACACTAACACTACCTGATACACTAACCCTACCTGATACACTAACACTACCCGATACACTAACCCTACCCGATACACTAACACTACCTGATACAATTAAAACTACCCGATACACTAACCCTACCCGATACATTAACCCTACCTGATACACTAACACTACCTGATACACTAACACTACCTGATACAATAAAAACTAAGTGATACACTAAAAACTAAGTGATACACTAACACTACCCAATACACTAACACTACTGGATGCACTAACCCTACCTGATACACTAGCCCTACCTGATACACTAACCCTACCCGATACAATAACCCCACCTGATACACTAACCCCACCTAATACACTAACCCTACCCAATATACTAGCCCTACCCGATACACTAGCCCTACCTGATACACTAACCCTACCTGATACACTAACACTACCTGATACACTAATACTACCTGATACACTAGCCCTACCTGATACACTAGCCCTACCTGATACACTAACACTACCTGATACACTAACCCTACCTGATACACTAACACTACCTGATACACTAACACTACCTGATACACTAACCCTACCTGATACACTAACCCTACCTGATACACTAACACTACCTGATACACTAACTAACCCTACCTGAAACACTAACCCTACCTGAAACACTAACCCTACCTGATACACTAACCCTACCTGATACACTAACCCTACCTGATACACTAACAAAACCTGATACACTAGCCCTACCTGATACACTAACACTGCCTGATACACTAACACTGCCTGATACACTAACACTGCCTGATACACTAACCCTACCTGATACACTAACCCTACCTGATACACTAACTCTACCTGATACACTAACAGTACCTCAAATGATGAGGTGGAAAGTATTTGGGTGACTTTGGAAATTGGAGATAATTGGAGATAAAAATGTTTTTAGAATAGGGGTTGTATATAGGCCTCCATTGCAGGATGAAAACTGGACAATCTGTTATTAGAAGAAATAACCAAAATGACCATGAAGGGTAAGGTTATAGTACTGGGGGACTTTAATTTGCCAGATATAGACTGGAAGATTCCTTCTGCTAGATCAGCTAGAAGCAGGTATATTCTTGAATCTCTGCTAGGGGAATCACTTGAGCAATTAGTCAAGGAACCAACTCGTAAGGAAGCTATATTAGATCTAATACTTACAAACAGTGATACAGTTTCAGATGTGTCTGTAGGTGAGAACTTAGGATCCAGTGATCATCAATCTGTTTGGTTTAGTATTGATGTGCAGGAACTGTCCACCCAGACTAAAACAAAAGTTTTAGACTTTAGGACGGCAGATTTTTCATTAATGGGAGAATACCTAAAAAACTATTTAAAAGGGAAAACTCTTATTACAGGGGTTCAAGAACAGTGGGAATTTGTGAAAGGTGCCATTTTAGATGCAACCGCACACTGTATTAGACATGTCTGTAAAAGTAAAAGAAAGCGGAAACCAATTTGGTTTTCCAAAGAAGTAGCACATGCTGTAAAGACAAAAAAGATAGCTTATAAAAATTACAGACACACACAGTCAGATGATGATATGAAAATATGGAGACTCCAACAAAAAAAGACTAAGCAGTTAATTAGGAAGGTTAAAGCTCATGCAGAAGAGAAGATAGCACAGTCAGTAAAACATGGGGACAAAACATTCTTTAGATATATCAGTGAAAGAAGAAAAAATAAGGTAGGAATAGTAAAATTGAAATCAGTTGATGATAGAATAATAGAAGGAGATAAGCAGATTGCAGACTGTCTCAATGATTACTTCTGTTTTGTTTTCACAAAAGATTGTGAAGATACAATGTCTACATTAAGGGATGCTACGAAAAATAGAAACAAGCTTAACAGTAATCTTTTTACAGAGGATGAGGTTTTGTTAGCATTATCAAAAATAAATGTTAAAAAGGCAGTGGGTCCTGATAATATTCATCCAAGGGTTTTAAAAGAACTTTGATCAGTGCTAACTGTCCCATAAACTGATCTGTTTAATCAGTCACTATTAACAGGCGCTGTCCCAGATGATTGGAGAATAGCAAATGTAATACCTCTTCATAAAAAGGGCAGTAGAGAAGAATCTGGCAACTACAGGCCAGTTAGTTTAACTTCAGTAGTATGGAAATTAATGAAAAGCCTCTTAAAAGAAAGAATTATGACTTACATAAAGACAAACAATTTAGAGGACCAAAATCAGCATGGTTTTACTTCAGGGAGATTATGTCAGACTAATCTAATAGACTTCTTTGATTATGTAACAAAAGTATTAGACAAGGGTGGAGCAGTTAATGTAGCATATCTGGATTTCAGCAAAGCATTTGACACCGTCCCACACAATAAACTAATTCACAAACTGTATCTCCTAAATTCAAAAATTGTGAACTGGGTGGAATGCTGGCTTAAGGACAGAAAACAAAGTGTCTTAGTAAATGGAGTTCATTCAGCAGAGGGGGCTGTTACTAGTGGTGTTCCTCAGGGGTCAGTTAGGGGGCCTGTTTTGGTTAACATATTTATCTGCAATATCAATGTTCCGGGGGGGGGGGGGGTAGACAAAATGAGAAGTGATATACAACAATTGGAGGATTGGACAAACGACTGGGATCTAAAGTTTAACACAGCAAAGTGTAAAATAATGCATTTAGGGAACAAAAATACAAATGTTAATTACAGACTCAATGACACTTTACTGACTGTTACAGATGAGGAACAGGACTTGGGAATTATTATTTCAGATGATTTAAAACTTAGTAAACAATGTAGTAATGCAGCAAGTAAGGCTAGCAGAATGCTTGGATGTATTGGTAGAGGTACTTGCAGCAGAAATAGTAAGGTTCTTATGCCACTTTATAGATCATTAGTTAGGCCTCATCTTGCGTATTGTGTGCAGTTCTGGAGGCCATATCTTCAGAAGGATATTAACAAACTTGAATCTGTGCAAAGGAGGGCTACCAAAATGGTACATGGTCTAAAAAAATAAAACTTACCAGGATAGGCTCAATGACCTAAATATGTATAGCTTAGAGGAGAGAAGGGAAAGAGGTGATATGATAGCAACTTTCAAGTACATTAAAGGGTTTAGTAAAACTGAGGCTGTAGGTATTTTACATAAAATGGAAAATTCAAGAACAAGGGGTCATGAGCTCAAGCTAAAGGGTAGTAGATTCAGGAGTAATTTGAGGAAGCTTCTTTACAGAAAGAGTGATTGATTTATGGAATAAACTTCCTCAAGAGGTAGTAGCAACAAACACTGTGGGGGACTTTAAAAATGCATGGGACAAGCATAAGGCTATCCTACGAACTAGATAAGTTTATACTGTTAGGTAAGGTTGGGCAGACCTGCTGGGCCTATGGCTCTTATCTGCCGTCAATATCTATGTTTCTATACACTAACTAACGCTACATGATACACTAACACTACCTGATACACTAACACTACCTGATACACTAACAAAACCTGATAAACTAACCCTACCTGATACAATAACCCTACCCAATACACTAACCCTACCCAATACACTAACCCTACCTGATACACTAACACTACCTGATACACTAACTAACCCTACCTGATACACTAACCCTACCTGATACACTAACCCTACCTGATTCACTAACACTACCTGATACACTAACCCCGCCTGATACACTAACCCTACCTGATACACTAACCCTACCTGTTACACTAACACTACCTGATACACTAACACTACCTGATACACTAACATTACCTGATACACTAACCCTACCTGTTACACTAACCCTACCTGATACACTAACCCTACCTGATACACTAACCTTACCTGTTACACTAACACTACCTGATACACTAACACTACCTGATACACTAACACTACCTGATACACTAACCCTACCTGATACACTAACACTACCTGATACACTAACACTACCTGATACACTAACTAACCCGACCTGATACACTAACCCTACCTGATACACTAACCCTACCTGATACACTAACCCTACCTGATACACTAACTAACCCTACCTGATACACTAACCCTACCTGATACACTAACTAACCCTACCTGATGCACAAACACTACCTGATACACTAACCATACCTGATACACTAACGCCTAGATTACGAGTTTTGCGTTAGGGTTAAAAACCAGCGTTAAGGGCTCCTAACGCTGATTTTTACTGCCCGCTGGTATTACGAGTTTCCTTAACGCCACTAAAAAAAATGTAACGCTGAAATCATTACCGACAACCCAAACCCAGTAGTTAACATCTACCGCCAAAATAAACATACACGAATCACAAAAAAAATATTACACAAAGTACACTTACACTCATACAAACACTACACTATATTTATTTTTAATTTTTTATATTTTCATGTCAAAATAGAACGGATCAAAGTTACGAGATCTCGGGTGTTTGAAAAAATAGCCACACAAATCCATTTTCCATTGACTTACATAGACAGACGGGAACAGACACTCATATAGCTACATCTAAATAATAATATTATCACATACATACACTAATCGATACATACAAACAATATACACCACATTACATACACAAATCACATTTTTATTAGGAAATAAACAGGATTTTGCTACTTTTTCACACAAGACCATGACGTCACTCACTTTACACTCAAAACCAGTCTTCGATTTTATTTCTACACATTTTTAGCCTCCCTTGACTTTTATGGGGAAGACGTACTCGTGCACGCGACAGCCAGATTTAGCTAACGCACGCAAAAAGCGTAGACAAGAAAACTCGTAATACCAGCATTATAATTCTTAAATTAACTCATGTTTTCCTGCGTTCGTCCAGCTATGACAAATACATCAAGAAATGGCTATTTTCCTATGGAGTTATGGCTTTTACTTCTGTGAAATTCACAACAACATCAAATTGTTTTATACTTTTACATTACATCAATTACAAATCACCATCACTAGTAACAAACATTTTGAATAATTACATAAGATTTAAACGGACATCCTTCCGGTGGGCGGGCCTAGAGCTAGCAGGGCGAGTTGTGTGCTCTGTGTAGCCTCGTGTCCATACTCCCTAGGATACGGACTAACAGCTGCCCAAGTGGGAAAGCCCTTGACGGGACGAGTGTCTGGGCTAATATACCACAGGAGAAGGGGAGAGAAAGATCCCTCCCTCACCGAAAGTCAAAACACGCAGGTTAAGCGTGGAAGCGGACGCTCTAAAAGAGGAAAAAGGAGCTACAAACAAGTGTGGAATATCTAGAGTTGCAAGTGAGCCGCATGTAAAACTGCAAGTGAGACCTGCGCGGCAAGGGCTGTAACGGCAGAGTTATATACTGGGAAGAGGTGCAGTTCCCCCTTTTTGGCAGAATACTACAGCGGAAAATCAATACTTTCTACCCAGATTAAAAGAGGAAAGATACCCGTGGGGAGATCCATGGAGATTAATATCGGCTGAGAAGGGTCGCTGACATAACCGTGGGATACTGAAAGAGAGCTGAGCTGTGGAAACTACGGGTGAGACCTGCGCTGCAGGGATCAGTACGGCGGAGTCAAACACGGGAGAGTGGTGAAACCCCCCACACGGCAGAGTACAGCTGCCGGAAACAAATAAACATACCGCCTAGACTGCTGAACTCCGTGTGTCTCTGGAGCTTGCTTCTGCGATCCCTGGCGGCTGTTCGGTGGTGTTCGGAGCTGGGACCGTCAACTTCCGGGTCATTGGAGTTGCTTGCTGGCGGTGTTCGCGTCTCCCTTCTCAGCTGTGAGAAGTGGCTTTGTAACGCTAGCAAGACAAGGCAGCAGACGGGTGAGAGGCGGCCGAGAGGCTTTTGGTGGCTGGAACTGGACGGAGGTACCAGGCGGATCGCCCTGCGGAACCTGTGGACGGAGAGAGCCGAAATTACAGAGTGGCGCAGTGGACTTTGCCTGAGTTCGACAAGAAGAAGGTAACAAGTATATTATACTGACTATTATTGACATTGTTGCCCCATCCTGGAGGGGGGAAAGAAGAAATAAGCTAGAGAAGTGAAAGGAAGAAGAAAAAGACAGAACAAGAACTTTTGACTGTGTACTATAGACTCTGGAAGAAGGCTTAAGTTGTTTTATATTTAATTGAGAGTCCACGGTACATTTCTTTTCTTGTTTTTCTTTTCTTTTTCTAGGGTAAAGGGGGCTCTGATATTCATGAAGGAGTAGGGACAGTGGGAGTGAGAGAGAGAGTAAGAGCAAGAGAGGGAATTAGAAGGGAGGAGAGTTAAAGCAAGAGAGAAATTAGATCAGTAAAGAAAATCAATATTCAAGTGTATGTATGGATAAATTCCTGGGGGTTAACAAGATGACAACTAAATATAAACAAAATGAGAGAAGACAGAGAGGTTCCCCTGAGGTATTAAATGAATCAATAGAAAGCACCCCCAGTAACAAAGATACGCATCAGATTGTGCAACAGATAAGCTCACTATTCCTTCCCAAAATGGAGAATCTACAAAAAGGTTTAGATGCTATCTCTGGAGAGATTAAACAGATCTCCAACAGGTTCACAGAATTAGAAGGAAGAGTGTCAGATCTCGAAGACACTTCTTCACACCAAGCTAATGCAATTGAAAACCTTATAAAACAGAACCAAGTTCTCCACCAACGCCTTGAAGACCTTGAGAACAGGTCAAGGCGAAATAATATTCGCCTAATTGGGGTCCCCGAATCCATTAAGTCATTAGACTTGATATATTTTGTTGAAAATACCCTCGCAAATCTTTTAAAAATGCCCGCAGGTATTCTTAAAGGTAGTGTAGAGCGGGCCCATAGGATTGGCCCAGACTATCAAGAAGGGAATACACGTACACAGCCTAGACAGATTATGGTGAAAGTGTTAAATTTTCAAACAAAAGTGGTCATTTTACAAGCATATAGAAAGAACTCCCCTCTCATATTTGAGAACTCTAAGATTTTGATGTTTCAGGACTACTCAATGGAATTATCAAGAAAACGAAAAGAGTTCTCTCCATTGTGTACTACTCTGAATAAGGAAGGTATAAAAGCTTTCCTGTTGTACCCAGCTAAATTAAAAATTTTAACACCTGAAGGTCCAAGGTTTTTTGAGTCTCCTCATGAGGCTAAGGAATTTTTAGATCGTAGCTCAAAGACCATTTTGTAGAAAAATATTTATTTTAAGCACTTGTCTGATGTTTTTGGTTCTCCCTTTTTATATTAAGTTTGCAATGTTTTGAATCTATGTTTGTATTTAAATTGGAAAATGGGGCAATTGGCCCTACCTGGCTATGTTGGATTATCTTTGCTAGGGTACCTTGGTTAGATAACTCAGTACCGGTGGTAGAAATGAAATGTAATAGAGGAAAAGAAAATTTAATGCCTGATTTGTGTTTTTTTTTTTTTTTTTTTTCTTTCCCCCCCCAGTTATACAAAGAACTGGTCAAAATTTTTATTTATGTTGCCCTGTGGTACGGTTCAAAAAGGGAAAGAGAAAAAGAAAAAAAAAAAAAACAATCTCTGCTTCTGGTTGTGTTTTATATTATTTATATGGGTTTTTTTTTTTTTTTTTTTTTTTCTTTTCACCACTTTCACCCTATGCACTTTTATTCGAGATGCAGGTTGAGTATTTATCATCTTATTATTTTACACTGTTATATAAGGAATATAACCTTTTCACATTGATTTTCAACACTCATGGAACTATACGGGCACTTAAAGGACTATTCTCTGTCCCCCCCACACACACTTTTGCACTCCCTGTCTACACGGTGTTTAGTAATAACCGTGCTCTTACTGATATAAATTTCTGCACCTTATGTACGTCTATAACATTTATGGATAACCCCTTCACACTTAGGGTTTTTTTTTTTTTTTTCTCTTCTCCTTTCCATCACTTTCACCCTATGCACTTTTATACGAGATATAGGGTGAGTATTTCTCACCTTATTTTTTTACACTGTTACATAAGGAATGTAACTTTCTCACATTGGTTTTTCAACACTCATGCACTTAAAGGACTATTCTCTGTCCCCTCTCCTCACATTTTTGCACTCCCTGTGTGCACGATGTTTAGTCATAATCGTGCTCTTACTGATATGAATTTCTGCATTTTATGTACGTCTATAACACCTATGGATAATTTTTTTTTTATTTTTTTTTTCTCTTTTCTTCTCTCTCTCCTTCTTCTCCCCTCTCGGTGTTTCCCCTTCTTCTTTTTTCTTCTTTTTTTATTATTATTATTCCAAGGGTTTATATGGTACATTTTTTTAATAGAGGATGACCCTTAAGTTAGTTTCATGGAATGTGGGGGGTATTAACTCCCCCATAAAAAGACAAATTATACTATCTCATCTACGGCGGCTTAAGACAGATATAGCGTTCCTGCAGGAGACGCATTTATCGGATAAGGAACATGATAAATTATGTAAAGATTGGGTAGGATCCATAACTTATGTTTCTTATACAAAGGCAAGTAGAGGTATTGCAATCCTCTTCGGTAAGCGACTCCAAATTGAGATTGTCAAAACTATTAAAGATGCAGAGGGTAGGTACGTGATATTACAGATAAAGTCGAAGGGGAAGATATGGGTCCTGTGTAACATTTATGCACCTAATAAGAAAGATATGGGATTTTGGACAGGTCTCCTCCAAGCATTAGTGCCGTTTCAAGGTCAGGATATTGTAATGGGGGGTGATTTTAATCTGGCCCCTAATCCGGTGTGTGATAGATATCAAATGCCGGGGTACGTACAAAAGTCCACTCTTAAAAATAAGGGGAAATTTGAGAGGAGAATTTTTAAAAAATTCCAAGATGTGCTCCAATTGGTAGACATTTGGAGACTTCGTAATCCGGATGGTAAAGATTACACCTGTGCCTCTAGAGCAGCCCCAGTTCTCTCGAGGATTGATTTATTTCTTGTATCGAACTCCTTGGTCCCTAAGGTAGCTAAGGATAAAATACATAATGTACTAATTTCCGATCATGCACCAATTGAAATATCTTTATTGGAAGGCTATCAGTATAGCAATAGGAACACATTAAGGTTTCCATATTATTTATACACGTCTGAAAATTTCAAAAAATTCTTGGCACAGTCATGGAATGACTATTATACAGACAATATGGCTCATCTTGGAAACATAGGAGTTTTCTGGGGGGCAGCTAAAGCTGTATTAGCTGGTAATATATTAGCCTAAAAAAAAAAAAAAAAAAAAAGATTTAAACGGACAGAAAAATAATTGGAACATTTCATGATTCACAAACAGTAGACAATTGGAAACACCTCTCATTTACCTCTATTATAGCATTTTATTTATTCAACTCATATGCTTGCAGCAACAGCATATCTACATAGGCTTAACACATCATCATTCATGGAGGCACATACATTAGTTTTACACCATTCACTCATACATGTGCATTTATATTATGGGGGAAAACACATTAGATTCTCTCTATGAATCAGGAAACATTAAATAGGGATTTTACTGTCCCTTTAACATCATGATTCGATCACAATATACCATTAGGAATTACGTACAATAACAACATCATTAGAACAGATTACAGCTGTCACTTTATGGGAAGGAACAACAATGCGAGACCGCTTTATAGAAGTCAGCATATGTGGGATCACAATATATACGTATATGTACATAACACGCATCACGCAACCACAAAGCACACATTTATATTTTAATCAGCACACAATAACAATGTAGCAAAATACAACAACTCAATGAGGATTTCATAACTAGATAGGCAGGTTGATAATATGATGACGTCATTAGAAGCTTCAACCATACACATTACAGCTTTAGGACTGTACCGCCCCTTTCAGAAGTTTAGCACTCAATACTACAATACTACATATACGTAAACAACAGCTTGGATCATCATTATTATTGCGATTTTAAATGGATGCGTAAAATATTGACATCTCGCAAATCACTTATATATACAATATTAGAGATGTCAGCCGGAAGATCTTCAGTATTCTTGCGTTTTTAATGGGACGCGTACAATATTGACATCTCGCCAATCACTTATATATATACAATACTACAGATGTCAGCCGGAAGATCTTCAGTATTATTGCGATTTTAAAGGGACGCGTACAAAATATTGACATCTCGCAAATCACTTATATATACAATACTAGAAATGTCAGCCGGAAGATCTTCAGTATTATTGCGTTTTTAAAGGGACGCGTACAATATTGACATCTCGCAAATCACTTATATATACAATATTATAGATGTCAGCTGGAAGATCTTCATTATTATTGCGATTTTAAAGGGACGCATACAATATTGACATCTTGCCAATCACTCATATATACAATACTACAGATGTCAGCTGTTACTTTATCGTTTACAAACAATATTGCAGCAACATTGATCGATCACATTCTATGCCATTATACACAAGTATGCACTTTCATTCATGTTAGCGTGGACGTGTGCTTTTTACAATAAGATCGCGTTTAATAAGTATTTATTACGCATATGAACAAACATTACGAAGATGCACGGTATGTGTTACATTGTACACTTTCACATTGCGATTCATTGGGGGAAAACAAAATTTCAGCAAACACCTACAAAAAAACGCCCACTTTGAAAGCATTCGCGCCGCTCACATACAAACAAGTGTAAACAATCAGCAATCATTACAAACTCACTACCATTGGACTAATTGCACTATAAATCCCCCAAACAACATGGCCAAAGCGTCCCTTGTGATCGACATTGTATCAAATCGCTTCTGTGTTTTTGCATACCTTGTTACTCCTTGTGTTGTGTTTGCTCTGCTGTTTGGCTTTGTGCTGCTTAGCTTGGCAAATATGGATGATGATCTGGTAGACGTTGCTGCTGGTGCTGCTGCACAAGTAGCGAATAATAGAATCAGGCGTGCTCGGCGGCTCCGAGAGAGACAAAGGGCTCATTTGGTTCGAGGTCCTCCTGTACACAGGGTGAGACCCACCTTGGAAAACATGAGTGACTTTGAGGTTTATGACAAGTATAGGCTCAATCGCGAACAGCTCATTGGCCTTTACAATGTTCTTAGACCTCATCTGGAGCCACGTATACGAATAAGATGCTAAGTTGTATACACGTCCTGGCCTCCGGGAGTTTTCAATCTGGAGAGGTGTACATGCATGGCCTGGCTCAAGGTACCTTCTCGGTGGTTTTTGATAACTTTCTGGACACCATGGTACGTGTTAGTAAGCGTTACATAGGATTCCCTCAGAATGATGGTGATTGGAGGCGCCTGAAGCGGGAATTCTTTGCAATAGCTCAATTGCCCAATGTATTGGGAGCAATAGATTGTACCCACATTGCGCTGCGTGCTCCAGCACATGACTTGCCCTCCGAAATCGCAAACATTTACATAGCCTCAACGTGCAGTAAGTTTGTGACGCACGGATGCGGATTATGCACGTGTGTGCGAATTTTGGCGGGGCTTGTCATGATGCCCGCATTCTCAGACAGTCGTCCCTGTGGCGGCCGTTTGAGGAAAGTTTCCATCTGGGTGGCTCGTTGGTGAGTACTTGTGCACAACATGGTTAATTAGTTAGACAATTGCCACTGTAGTCTTAAACTGTTGTTAGTGTAATGTGCAGCTATAGGATGCGATTTAACCATTAAATAGTCTTTCCGCAAATGTCTAGTTTTAGCTCCAAACAGATATGTAGCATGTCTTAGCTTAAATGGGCAGATAGAGAATGCAATTTAACCATTTAATTGTCTTTCAACAAATGTCTAGTTTTAGCTCCAAACAGATATGTAGCATGTCTTAGCTTAAATGGCCAGATAGAGAATGCAATTTAACCATTTTTTTTTATTCTAGCAAATGTATGGTTTATGCGAAATACGCATATGTAGCATGTCTTAGCTTAAATGGGCAGATAGAGAATGCAATTTAACCATTTAAAGGGACAGTCAAGTCCAAAAAAAAACTTTTATGATTTAGATAGAGCATGTAATTTTAAACAACTTTCCAATTTACTTTTATCACCAATTTTGCTTTGTTCTCTTGGTATTCTTAGTTGAAAGCTAAACCTAGGAGGTTCATATGCTAATTTCTTAGACCTTGAAGGCCGCCTCTAATCTAAATGCATTTTGATAGTTTTTCACCACTAGAGGGTATTAGGTCACGTGTTTCATATAGATAACATTGAGCTCATGCAAGTGATTTTACCTAGGAGTCAGCTCTGATTGGCTAAAATGCAAGTCTGTCAAAATAACTGAAATAAGGGGGCAGTCTGCTGAGGCTTAGATACAAGGTAATTACAGAGGTAAAACGTGTATAATTATAACTGTGTAGTGATGTTGCGAACCTTAAAATTTCGGTTCGCGAATGGCGGACTCGAACTTCCGCTACTGTTTGCGAACCGGCGAACCGCCATTGACTTCAATAGGCAGGCGAACTGTAAAACCCACAAGGACTCTTTCTGGCCACAATAGTGATGGAAAAGTTGTTTCAAGGGGTGTTAAGTAGTACTATTCTTAGCACTTTAATCCCTGCATGATCACCCTGACAAATTATAACAACAAGACATGCGGTCTGGGACCCATGGTAACTAGGTTTTGTTTATATTAGTACTATTCTTAGCACTTTAATCCATGTTACTCCCCCTATCTGTGGGTTGTGTTAAGTAGTACTATTCTTAACACTTTAATCCCTTTTACTCCCTCTATCGGGGGAGGTCTATATGGCCTGCATGATTACCCTGACAAAGTATCACAACAAGACATGCGGTCTGGGACCCATGGTAACTAGGTTGTGTTAAGTAGTACTGTTCTTAGCAGTTTAATACCTGTTACTCCCCATATCGGGGGAGGTCTATATGGCCTGCCTGATTACCCTGACAAAGTATCACAACAAGACATGCGGTCTGGGACACATGGTAACTAGGTTGTGTTAAGTAGTACTTTTCTTAGCAGTTTAATACCTGTTACTCCCCATATTGGGGGAGGTCTATATGGCCTGCCTGATTACCCTGACAAAGTATCACAACAAGACATGCGGTCTGGGACCCATGGTTACTAGGTTGTGTTAAGTAGTACTGTTCTTAGCAGTTTAATACCAGTTACTCCCCATATCGGGGGAGGTCTATATGGCCTGCATGATTACCCTGACAAAGTATAATAATAAAACATGGGGTCTGGGACCCATCATAATTAGGTTGTGTTTAGTAGTACTATTCTTAGCACTTTAATCCCTGTAACTCCCCCTATCGGGGGAGGTCTATATGGCCTGCATGATTACCCTGACAAAATATAACAACAAGACATGCGGTCTGGGACCCATGGTAACTAGGTTGTGTTAAGTAGTACTATTCTTAGCACTTTAATACCTGTTACTCCCCCTATCTGGGGAAATCTATATGGCCTGCATGATTACCCTGACAAAATATAACAATAAGACATGCGGTCTGGGACCCATGGTAACTAGGTTGTGTTAAGTAGTACTATTCTTAGCACTTTAATCCCTGTAACTCCCCCTATCTGGGGAGGTCTATATGGCCTGCATGATTACCCTGACAAAATATAACAATAAGACATGCGGTCTGGGACCCATGGTAAGGTTGTGTTAAGTAGTACTATTCTTAGCACTTTAATCCCTGTAACTCCCCCTATCTGGGGAGGTCTATATGGCCTGCATGATTACCCTGACAAAATATAACAATAAGACATGCGGTCTGTGACCCATGTAAAGGTTGTGTAAAGGTTGTGTTAAGTAGTACTATTCTTAGCACTTTAATCCCTGTAACTCCCCCTATCTGGGGAGGTCTATATGGCCTGCATGATTACCCTGACAAAATATAACAATAAGACATGCGGTCTGTGACCCATGTAAAGGTTGTGTAAAGGTTGTGTTAAGTAGTACTATTCTTAGCACTTTAATCCCTGTAACTCCCCCTATCGGGGGAGGTCTATACAGCCTGCCTGATTACCCTGGCCAAATATAACAACAAGACATGCGGTCTGGGACCCATGGTAACTAGGTTGTGTTAAGTAGTACTATTCTTAGCACTTTAATCCCTTTTACTCCCCCTATCGGGGGAGGTCTATACGGCCTGCCTGATTACCCTGACAAAATATAACAATAAGACATGCGGTCTGGGACCCATGGTAACTAGGTTGTGTTAAGTAGTACTATTCTTAGCACTTTAATCCCTGTAACTCCCCCTATCTGGGGAGGTCTATATGGCCTGCATGATTACCCTGACAAAATATAACAATAAGACATGCGGTCTGGGACCCATGGTAAGGTTGTGTTAAGTAGTACTATTCTTAGCACTTTAATCCCTGTAACTCCCCCTATCTGGGGAGGTCTATATGGCCTGCATGATTACCCTGACAAAATATAACAATAAGACATGCGGTCTGTGACCCATGTAAAGGTTGTGTAAAGGTTGTGTTAAGTAGTACTATTCTTAGCACTTTAATCCCTGTAACTCCCCCTATCGGGGGAGGTCTATACAGCCTGCCTGATTACCCTGGCCAAATATAACAACAAGACATGCGGTCTGGGACCCATGGTAACTAGGTTGTGTTAAGTAGTACTATTCTTAGCACTTTAATCCCTTTTACTCCCCCTATCGGGGGAGGTCTATACGGCCTGCCTGATTACCCTGACCAAATATAACAACAAGACATGCGGTCTGGGACCCATGGTAACTAGGTTGTGTTTATATTAGTACTATTCTTAGCACTTTAATCCCTGTAACTCCCCCTATCGGGGGAGGTCTATACAGCCTGCCTGATTACCCTCACCAAATATAACAAGACATGCGGTCTGGGACCCATGGTAACTAGGTTGTGTTAAGTAGTACTATTCTTAGCACTTTAATCCCTTTTACTCCCTCTATCGGGGGAGGTCTATATGGCCTGCATGATTACCCTGACAAAGTATCACAACAAGACATGCGGTCTGGGACCCATGGTAACTAGGTTGTGTTAAGTAGTACTGTTCTTAGCAGTTTAATACCTGTTACTCCCCATATCGGGGGAGGTCTATATGGCCTGCCTGATTACCCTGACAAAGTATCACAACAAGACATGCGGTCTGGGACACATGGTAACTAGGTTGTGTTAAGTAGTACTTTTCTTAGCAGTTTAATACCTGTTACTCCCCATATTGGGGGAGGTCTATATGGCCTGCCTGATTACCCTGACAAAGTATCACAACAAGACATGCGGTCTGGGACCCATGGTTACTAGGTTGTGTTAAGTAGTACTGTTCTTAGCAGTTTAATACCAGTTACTCCCCATATCGGGGGAGGTCTATATGGCCTGCATGATTACCCTGACAAAGTATAATAATAAAACATGGGGTCTGGGACCCATCATAATTAGGTTGTGTTTAGTAGTACTATTCTTAGCACTTTAATCCCTGTAACTCCCCCTATCGGGGGAGGTCTATATGGCCTGCATGATTACCCTGACAAAATATAACAACAAGACATGCGGTCTGGGACCCATGGTAACTAGGTTGTGTTAAGTAGTACTATTCTTAGCACTTTAATACCTGTTACTCCCCCTATCTGGGGAAATCTATATGGCCTGCATGATTACCCTGACAAAATATAACAATAAGACATGCGGTCTGGGACCCATGGTAACTAGGTTGTGTTAAGTAGTACTATTCTTAGCACTTTAATCCCTGTAACTCCCCCTATCTGGGGAGGTCTATATGGCCTGCATGATTACCCTGACAAAATATAACAATAAGACATGCGGTCTGGGACCCATGGTAAGGTTGTGTTAAGTAGTACTATTCTTAGCACTTTAATCCCTGTAACTCCCCCTATCTGGGGAGGTCTATATGGCCTGCATGATTACCCTGACAAAATATAACAATAAGACATGCGGTCTGTGACCCATGTAAAGGTTGTGTAAAGGTTGTGTTAAGTAGTACTATTCTTAGCACTTTAATCCCTGTAACTCCCCCTATCTGGGGAGGTCTATATGGCCTGCATGATTACCCCTGACAAAATATATCAATAAGACATGCGGTCTGTGACCCATGTAAAGGTTGTGTAAAGGTTGTGTTAAGTAGTACTATTCTTAGCACTTTAATCCCTGTAACTCCCCCTATCGGGGGAGGTCTATACAGCCTGCCTGATTACCCTGGCCAAATATAACAACAAGACATGCGGTCTGGGACCCATGGTAACTAGGTTGTGTTAAGTAGTACTATTCTTAGCACTTTAATCCCTTTTACTCCCCCTATCGGGGGAGGTCTATACGGCCTGCCTGATTACCCTGACAAAATATAACAATAAGACATGCGGTCTGGGACCCATGGTAACTAGGTTGTGTTAAGTAGTACTATTCTTAGCACTTTAATCCCTGTAACTCCCCCTATCTGGGGAGGTCTATATGGCCTGCATGATTACCCTGACAAAATATAACAATAAGACATGCGGTCTGGGACCCATGGTAAGGTTGTGTTAAGTAGTACTATTCTTAGCACTTTAATCCCTGTAACTCCCCCTATCTGGGGAGGTCTATATGGCCTGCATGATTACCCTGACAAAATATAACAATAAGACATGCGGTCTGTGACCCATGTAAAGGTTGTGTAAAGGTTGTGTTAAGTAGTACTATTCTTAGCACTTTAATCCCTGTAACTCCCCCTATCGGGGGAGGTCTATACAGCCTGCCTGATTACCCTGGCCAAATATAACAACAAGACATGCGGTCTGGGACCCATGGTAACTAGGTTGTGTTAAGTAGTACTATTCTTAGCACTTTAATCCCTTTTACTCCCCCTATCGGGGGAGGTCTATACGGCCTGCCTGATTACCCTGACCAAATATAACAACAAGACATGCGGTCTGGGACCCATGGTAACTAGGTTGTGTTTATATTAGTACTATTCTTAGCACTTTAATCCCTGTAACTCCCCCTATCGGGGGAGGTCTATACAGCCTGCCTGATTACCCTCACCAAATATAACAAGACATGCGGTCTGGGACCCATGGTAACTAGGTTGTGTTAAGTAGTACTATTCTTAGCACTTTAATCCCTGTAACTCCCCCTATCGGGGGAGGTCTATACGGCCTGCCTGATTACCCTGACCAAATATAACAACAAGACATGCGGTCTGGGACCCATGGTAACTAGGTTGTGTTTATATTAGTACTATTCTTAGCACTTTAATCCCTTTTACTCCCCCTATCGGGGGAGGTCTATACAGCCTGCCTGATTACCCTCACCAAATATAACAACAAGACATGCGGCTGAGACCCATGGTAAGGTTACTTCCTTTTGCACAATAGAGTACAGGTATGGCATCGATTTTAGGAACCCGGAGATAATTTTTAGGAACCGGGAGATGGAAAAAAATGCTTGGACACCCAGTACAGGTCGTTCTCCTTCAGCCTTTTTATAAGAGGGTCCAGGACCCTCAACAGAAACAACAGCATGAAACACCACATATGCCATCCTTTTGAACAATAGAGTACAGGTATGGCATTGATTTTAGAAACCCGGAGATAATTTTTAGGAACCGGGAGATGGAAAAAGATGCTTGGACACCCAGTACAGCTCGTTCTCCTTCAGCCTTTTTAGACGAGGGTCCCCGACCCTCAACAGAAACAACAGCATGAAACACCACATATGCCATCCTTTTGCACAATAGATTATAGATATGGCATTGATTTTAGGAACCCGGAGATAATTTTTAGGAACCGGGAAATTGAACAAAAAAACCATGCTTGGACACCCACTACAGGTCGTTCTCCTTCAGCCTTTTTATACGATGGTCCACAACCCTCAACAGGCACAACAGCATGAAACACCACATATGACATCCTTTTGCAAAATCGAGTACAGGTATGGCATCATTTTTAGGAACCCATAGATAATTTTTCGGAACCGTGAGATGGAAAAAGATGCTTGGTCGGTCCTCCTACTTCAAATTTGGGGCACTGCGCGTGCAATCTACTGTGCCACCAGATATGAGTGGTGTGTTAATGACTGAGTACTATTCTTAACAGTTTCATCACTGTTATGTGACATTTTTTGGTTTGGGCTTTGTAGCCACAGTGCAGCACCAGAGGCCAGAAAAATTAGGCATGTCCAAATGCCTGAAAAATTCGGTATTGTTGCAGCCAGAAAAATTTATGTTTGTAAAACAGTTAGAAAGTGCCCTAAAACCTTGCGGCTTGAACACTAGTTGTTGGCGGATAAGTCACGCAAGTCATCCTGCAATCTAAGAAAAAATATGCCAGCGTGTGTACCATTTGTAGCCCAAGGCAGCTCATCTCATCATCAGACCTTTTTTACTCAAATGTATCGCCCAATGTCAGTCCCTTCGGGATCCATCCCTCATTCATTTTAATAAAGGTGAGATAATCAAGACTTTTTTGACCTAGGCGACTTCTCTTCTCAGTGACAATACCTCCTGCTGCACTGAAGGTCCTTTCTGACAGGACACTTGAAGCGGGGCAGGCCAGAAGTTCGATTGGAAATTGGGATAGCTCAGGCCACAGGTCAAGCCTGCACACCCAGTAGTCAAGGGGTCCATCACTCCTCAGAGTGTCGAGATCCGCAGTTAATGCTAGGTAGTCTGCTACCTGTCGGTTGAGTCTTTCTCTGAGGCTGGATCCCGAAAGGCTCTGGCGATGCATAGGAGTTAAAAAGGTCCGCATGTCCTCCATCAACAACATGTCTGGAAAGCGTCCTGTCCTTGCCGCCGTGGTCGTGGGAGGAGGAGGATTACTTTCATCTCTTCCCCTGTTAGATTCCCGTTGTGCTGTAACATCACCCTTATACACTGTGTAAAGCATAGTTTTTAATTTATTTTTGAACTGCTCCATCCTTTCCGACTTGCGGGAATTTCAGTCACTTTATGCTTATACCGGGGGTCTAGTAGCATGGACACCCAGTACAGGTCGTTCTCCTTCAGCTTTTTTATATGAGGGTCCCTCAACAGGCACGACAGCATGAAAGACCTCATTTACACAAGGTTGGATGCCGAGCTAATCATGTCCCGTCGTCCTCACTGATGTCACTGAAGGTATCTTCTTCCCCCCAGCCACGTACAACACCACGGGTACCAGATAGATGACAACAACAAGCACTCTGGGATGCCTGTTGTGCTTGGTCTTCCTCCTCCTCCTCCTCAAAGCCACATTCCTCCTCTGACTCCTCTTCCTCACAATCCTCTTCCTGCGTTGCCGCAGGTCCAGCAAGCGATGCTGATAAGGCTGTTTCTGGTGGTGATGGACACCACAACTCTTCCTCTTCCTCTTCATGCTCATCTACAGCCTGATCCAGCACTCTTCGCAGGGCACGCTCCAGGAAGAAAACAAATGGTATGATGTCGCTGATGGTGCCTTCGGTGCAACTGACAAGGTTTGTCACCTCCTCAAATGGACGCATGAGCCTACAGGCATTGTGCATGAGCATCCAGTAATTTGGCAAAAAAATCCCCAGCTCCCCAGAGGCTGTCCTAGCACCCCGGTCATACAAATACTCATTAACAGCTTTTTCTTGTTGGAGCAGGCGGTCGAACATTAGGAGTGTTGAATTCCAAAGTGTCGGGCTGTCGCAAATCAAGCGCCTCACTGGCAGGTTGTTTCGACGCTGGATATCGGACAAGTGCGCCATGGCCGCGTAGGAACGCCTGAAATGGCCACACACCTTCCTGGCCTGCTTCAGGACGTCCTGTAAGCCTGTGTACTTATGCACAAAGCGTTGTACAATCAGATTACACACATGTGCCATGCACGGCACATGTGTCAACTTGCCCAATTTCAATGCCGCCACCAAATTACTTCCATTGTCAGAAACAACCTTGCCAATCTCCAGTTGGTGCGGAGTCAGCCACTGATCCACCTGTGCATTCAGGGTAGACAGGAGTGCTGGTGCGGTGTGACTCTCGGCTTTCAGGCAAGTCAACCCCAAGACGGCGTGACACTGCCATATCCGGGATGTTGAATAGTACCTGGGGAGCTGGGGGGGTGCCGTTGATGTGAAGCAAGACGCAGCAGCAGAAGAGGACTCAGCCGAGGAAGAGGTTATGGAAGAGGATGGAGTAGGAGGAGTAGAGGAGGTAGCAGCAGGCCTGCCTGCAAGTCATGGCGGTGTCACCAACTCCTCTGCAGAGCCACGCATTCCATGCTTGGCAGACGTCAGCAGGTTTACCCAATGCGCAGTGTAGGTGATATACCTGCCCTGACCATGCTTTGTAGACCAGCTATCAGTGGTCATATGGACCCTTGCCCCAATGCTGTGTGCCAGACATGCCATTACTTCCTTTCGCACAATCAAGTACAGGTTTGGGATTGTCTTTTGTGAAAAGAAATTTCGGCCAGGTACCTTCCACTGCGGTGTCCCAATAGATACAATTTTTTTTTTAAAGCCTCAGACTCCACCAGCTTGTATGGTAAAAGATGGCGGGCTAAGAGTTCAGACAAGCCAGTTGTCAGACGCCGGGCAAGGGGGTGACTTTGGGAAATTGGCTTCTTACGCTCAAACATGTCCTTGACAGACACCTGACTGTTGGCAGATGACCAGGAACTGCTATGTAAGAGAGACTGAGTGGAGGATGGTTGAGAGGGGGCAAGGAGGACAGCAGTGGTTGACGTGGCTGAAGATGCTGGACCAGGAGGAGGAGGGCGGCTTTGATTTTGTGTGCTGCTTCTACTCATGTGTTCTTCCTATCGGCGTTTGTGATGTGAGACCATGTGCCTTCGCAAAGCAGTTGTACCTAGGTGGGTGTTGGACTTCCCACGACTCAGTTTCTTTTGGCACAGGTTGCAAATGGCATCGCTGTTGTCAGAGGCAGACACACAAAAAAAATGCCACACTGCTGAGCTCTGCGATGACGGCATTCTGGTGGTGGCAATAGCATGTGTTGATTGGCGTCGGCGTGCTGTCTGGCTGACCCCGGGTGCCGATGCATGCTGTCTGACTGTGCCACTAGCTCCTTGCGTTGACCTCCCCCTGCTTCCAACTTGTCTCCTCCTCCTCCTCTCTGTCTCCCCATCTGAACTTTCCCCCTCTTCTTCTTCTCTTCTAGCAGGCACCCACGTGACATCCACGGACACATCATCATCAACCGCTTCACTTGTATCTGACACATCAACAAAGGAAGCAGCAGTGGGTACAACATCATCATCATCATCATCATCATCACACCGTACCTCCATGTCTGTAATGCTGCCTGACTGAGACATATCACTGTTATCTACATCCTCTGTCAATGATGGTTGCGCATCACTCATTTCTTCCAACTGATGTGTCAATAACTCCTCTGACAGATCAAGTGAAGCGGCTGTGGTGCTAGTGTTGGTGGTGGCGACAGGCGGGAGCGAGTGGCACTGGTCACTTGAGAGGTGCCCAAAGCACAGCTGGAGGTGGATGGTGCATCAAGGTTAGGACTAAGAGCGGAAGCTGTAGAAGATTGGGTGTCCTGTGTTAGCCATTCAACTACGTCCTCCTCAGAACTTTTTGCGTCCCTGGCACCTGACCTCTGAACAATGTGCATATTTGTAGGGTCTAAAGGAATCACAGCACCACGACCACGACGGCACCATTTTTTTTTAAATGTACACTTACAATACTATTAAACAAATTATGAGTGGTGGCACTGGGCAAGTGGGCACAGTATACGCTGTGAGCCTGACACAAAAAACCAGACTGATGTTTCAAAGTCAAAAATGTTTATTTTTTAAATATTAAAAGTACTGTGACAACAAATATGATTGGTGGCACTAGTTGGCTAGTCGGCCTGGCACACACGCTGTCAGGCAGGAAACTGCAATTCAATTGCACTAGCAGACTGATGATTCACAATCAAAAAAGTTTTAATTTTAAATATTAACACTACTGTAATAACAAATATGATTGGTGGCACTAGTTGGCAAGTGGGCCTGGCACACACTCTGTCAGGCAGGCAGGCAACTGCAATTCAATTGCACTAGCAGACTGATGATTCACAGTCAAAAAAGTTTTTATTGTAAATATTTACACTACTGTTATAACAAATATGATTGGTGGCACTAGTTGGCAAGTGGGCCTGGCACACACGCTGGGAGGAAGGCAACTGCAATTACATTACACTAGCTGACTGATGCTTCACAGTCAAAAAAGTATTTTTTTTAAATATTTAAAATACTGTTATAACAAATATGATTGGTGGCACTAGTTGGCAAGTGGGCCTGGCACACACGCTGGGAGGAAGGCAACTGCAATTAGATTACACTAGATGACTGATGTTTCACAGTCAAAAAAGTTTTTATTTTAAATATTTACAATGCTGTTATAACAAATATGATTGGTGGCACTAGTTGGCAAGTGGGCCTGGCACACATGCTGGCAGGCAGGCAACTGCAATTCAATGGCACTAGCAGACTGATGATTCACAGTCAAAAAAGTTTTTATTTAAAATATTTACAATATTGTTAGAATATATATGATTGGTGGCACTAGTTGGCTAGTGGGCCTGGAACACACGCTGGCAGGCAGGAAACTGCAATTCAATTGCACTAGCAGACTGATGATTCACAGTCAAAAAGTTTTAATTTTAAATATTAAAACTACTGTAATAACAAATATGATTGGTGGCACTAGTTGGCAAGTGGGCCTGGCACAAACGCTGGCAGGCAGGCAGGAAACTGCAATTCAATTGCACTAGCAGACTGATGATTCACAGTCAAAAAAGTTTTAATTTTAAATATTAACACTACTGTAATAACAAATATGATTGGTGGCACTAGTTGGCAAGTGGGCCTGGCACACACGCTGGCAGGCAGGCAACTGCAATTCAATTGCACTAGCAGACTGATGATTCACAGTCAAAAAAGTTTTTATTGTAAATATTTACACTACTGTTATAACAAATATGATTGGTGGCACTAGTTGGCAAGTGGGCCTGGCACACACGCTGGGAGGAAGGCAACTGCAATTAGATTACACTAGCTGACTGATGCTTCACAGTAAAAAAAGTTTTTTTTAAAAAATATTTAAAATACTGTTATAACAAATATGATTGGTGGCACTAGTTGGCAAGTGGGCCTGGCACACACGCTGGCAGGCAGAAAACTGCAATTCAATTGCACTAGCAGACTGATGATTCACAGTCAAAAAAGTTTTAATTTTAAATATTAACACTACTGTAATAACAAATATGATTGGTGGCACTAGTTGGCAAGTGGGCCTGGCACACACGCTGGCAGGCAGGCAACTGCAATTCAATTGCACTAGCAGACTGATGATTCACAGTCAAAAAAGTTTTTATTTTAAATATTTACAATACTGTTATAACAAATTTGATTGGTGGCACTAGTTGGCTAGTGGGCCTGGTACACACGCTGGCAGGCAGGCAACTGCAATTCAATTGCACTAGCAGACTGATGATTCACAGTCAAAAAAGTTTTGATTTTAAATATTTTCAAAACTGTTATAACAAATATGATTGGTGGCAATAGTTGGCAGCAAGTGGGCCTGGCACACACGCTGGCAGGCAGGCAACTTCAATTAGATTACACTAGCAGACTGATCTTTCACAGTCAAAAAATATTTGAAAATATTTACACTACTGTTATAACAAATATGATTGGTAGCACTAGTTGGCAAGTGGGCCTGGCACACATGCTGGGAGGAAGGCAACTGCAATTAAATTACACTAGATGACTGATGATTCACAGTCAAAAAAGTTTTTATTTTAAATATTTATACTACTGTTATAACAAATATGATTGATGGCACTAGTTGGCAAGTGGGCCTGGCACACACGTTGGCAGGCAGGAAACTGCAATTCAATTACACTAGCAGACTGATGATTCACAGTCAAAAAAGTTTTTATTTTAAATATTTATACTACTGTTATAACAAATATGATTCGTGGCACTAGTTGGAAAGTGGGCCTGGCACACACGCTGGCAGACAGGCAACTGCAATTAAATAACAATAGCAGACTGATGTAAAAGTTTTTTTTTTAAAAAAGTTACACTAATGTTACAACAGATAGGAGTGATGGCACTCAGGATAGAAGTAGGCACAGTATGTGCTGGCAGCCTGACACACAGGCTGGCACTAGTGGCAGGCTGGCCTGGCAACTAAAATTAAATAACACTTGAAGACTGATGTAAAAGTTTTTTTTACAAAATTTAAACTAATGTTACACTAGATAGGAGTGGTGGACTGGCACTGAGGATGGAAGTAGGCACAGTATATGCTGGCAGCCTGACACACAGGCTGGCACTAATGGCAGCCAGGCTTTCCTGGCAACTAAAATTAAATAACACTAGAAGAGGACTGATGTAAAAAAAAATGTTAAAAAAAATTTACACTAATGTTACACCAGATATAAGTGGTGGAAAAAAGAGCTATTAATCACACTATATGATGTGGGCCTGACACACAGGCCTGATGGAAAATGAAATTAGATTACACTAGCAAAATTATTTAAAAGTTGTTTTTTTTTAATTTACAATAATGTTAAGCAGATATGAGTGGTGGCTGGCACAGCAATTAACCACAGTATATGCTGTGTAAGACTGACACAGAGGCCTGATAGAAAATGAAATTAGATTACACTAGCAAAATGATTTTAAAGTTTTTTTTTAAAAAAAAATTACACTAATGATTGTTAAGCAGATATCAGTGGTGGCACAGAGCAATTAACCACAGTCTATGCTGTGTGAGCCTGACACACAGGCCTGATAGAAAATGAAATTAGATTACACTAGCAAAATGATTTAAAAGTTTTTTTGTTTAAATTTACACTAATGTTAAGCAGATATGAGTGGTGGCTGGCACAGAGCAATTAACCACAGTATATGCTGTGTGAGCCTGAGACACAGGCCTGATAGAAAATGAAATTAGATTACACTAGCAAAATGATTTAAAAGTTTGTTTTTTTTAATTTACAATAATGTTAAGCAGATATGAGTGGTGGCTGGCACAGCAATTAACCACAGTATATGCTGTGTAAGCCTGACACACAGGCCTGATAGAAAATGAAATTAGATTACACTAGCAAAATGATTTAAAAGTTTTGTTGTTTAAATTTACACTAATGTTAAGCAGATATGAGTGGTGGATGGCACAGAGCAATTAACCACAGTATATGCTGTGTGAGCCTGAGACACAGGCCTGATAGAAAATGAAATTAGATTACACTAGCAAAATGATTTAAAAGTTTTTTTTTTTAAATTTACAATAATGTTAAGCAGATATGAGTGGTGGCTGGCACAGCAATTAACCACAGTATATGCTGTGTAAGCCTGACACACAGGCCTGATAGAAAATGAAATTAGATTACACTAGCAAAATGATTTAAAAGTTTTTTTTGTTTAAATTTACACTAATGTTAAGCAGATATCAGTGGTGGCACTAATCACAGTATATGCTGTGAGCCTCACACACAGGCTGAAAGCCAGGCAAATGCAAATAAAATTACAAATAAATAATAAAAAAAAACGACTGAAGTTCTAGCCCTAAAAAGGGCTTTTTGGGGTGCTGTCCTTACAGCAGAGATTAGATGAGTCCTTCAGGACTGTAGTGGACACTAAATACACTAGCCTAGCTATCTATTTCCCTATAATGTCAGCAGCAGCAGCACTAAACCTCCTCTCACTAAGAAAGCAAGATCGTAATGAATCTAAAATGGCTGCTGCCAAGGAGCTGGGAGGGTCTGCTGCTGATTGGCTCAAATGTGTCTGAAGGCTGTGAGATACAGGGTCAAAGTTTCCTCAATGATGATGAATAGGGGGCGGATCGAACGTCGCATATGTTCACCCGCAGCGGCGAACGCGAACAAGCTATGTTCACCGGGAATACACTATAACTGTGTTGGTTATGCAAAACTGGGGAATTGGTAATTAAGGGGTTATCTATCTTTTAAAACAACAAAAATTCTGGTGTTGACTATCCCTTTAATTGTCTTTCAACAAATGACTAGTTTTAGCTCCAAACCGATATGTAGCATGTCTTAGCTTAAATGGCCAGATAGAAAATGCAATTTAACCATTTTGTTTTTATTCTAGCAAATGTCTGCTTTATGCAAAATACGCATATGTAGCATGTCTTAGCTTAAATGGGCAGATAGAGAATGGAATTTAACCATGTCATTGTCTATTTCCGCAAATGTCTAGTTTTAGCTCCAAACAGATATGTAGCATGTCTTAGCTTAAATGGCCAGATAGAGAATGCAATTTAACCATTTTGTTTTTATTCTAGCAAATGTATGGTTTATGCAAAATACGCATATGTAGCATGTCTTAGCTTAAATGGCCAGATAGAGAATGCGATTTAAACATATAATTCTTTTTTAAGGAAAATGTTTATTTTAGGGGATTTTCGTGTACACAAATGAAAAGTAGAAATAACAAAGAGGGCGCCACATAGCGTGATATTGTAGATTAAATAGCCAAAATGGAAGAATAATGTAAAGGCTTACCAGAGGTAATGGCACCGTATTGTAACCGGTGCTGACATGCAGGCTAACACTTTCAGTGGCTAGCACACTGGGTGGTATCCGGCAAGCTGTGCACAGGTGCTATTCAGCGTTTCTTTGATTGGCGTCTGTGCGGCTGAAACTTGAGACACTGCGGTAGAGCAGATACTTTGCTACCTTATCCAGTAAGGCTCAAAGGGAGAACCAAAGTAAAAACAAATGGACAACTTCCGTATGTTAAAAATCAATGAATTTTAATCCATAAAAAACTGCTACGCGTTTCTAGACCATAAACCGGTCTTTTCCTCAGGCATACAAACAATGGATACACATTTTTGAAAGTATTTACCTAATATACAATTAAAAACGGAAGTTGTCATGGTTTACAAAAAAGGACCAATGGGATATGAGTGAATATTCTGAATCTCATTCATGTTGATTAGACTCAAATGTCTGTGTACTTAAAATTCACAACCAATATCCAAATAAAACCCCTTGAGTCACATAACTTTATCTACTGCATTAAATTTCAATGTTCTAAAAGAATACCTGCATAAAAATATATAAAATAAAATGTTTAATTTGCAGATCTAAATGCTGTATGAATCATGTATGGTTATATTCGTACTTTGTGTGATGCCGTGTGATAAAAGAAAAAAGAAAATGAAATAGTTCACAGGTCTTGTATTTAAATAGACTATGGGGTGTGTTAGAGTTATTCCAGTTTGAACTGTAAAAGAATATGCATGAAAACATGTAGTGAAAAAAATGTTATGTGTTGTGCATGAACCAGCAGTGTTATTAAGAAAGTAAAATGATACAATTTGTGTCCTATGAAATTGTAATACATACGTCAAAATTGTGCTCAGATTTCACAAGATAAGCTGTAAAAATAGGATATAATTGCAATTTGTTGCAATATACAGAATGCTTGCAACAAATAGCAACCAGTGTATAAAAACCTATCCTAACTATTACTCGGGTTGATATGAGGGACTGACGAATTGGTATAGTGTAATATGTACTTGGATATAGCAAGGCCTACAGCTGTGGATGTCAATGCACAGAGGTTATTATGCATGCATGTTTCAAAAAGGCATGTAAATATTAATGTAAATCTCTAGCGTTTCGATATGCGTGTCTGGTATTACACTTCTGTGAAACATAATTCAAGCGAAAACTTTTCTTTGTTTGACAGATTTTCGTCTCATAATGTCTGAACTTCTATAAACCTACGGCTGTGAATCACAATACACAGAGGTTTTTAAGCGTGCATATTTAATAGTAGCAAGTGAATATTAGTGTCAATAGCTAGTATTTCTGTATATGTATCTGATATTATACTTCTACGATAAATAATTCAAACAAACTTTTCTTTGCCTGAATCATTTGTATCTCGTAGTGTCTGAGTATTGTGAATGAAAGGGTGAATGAAAGTCTATTAAATATGTGTACTTATTCTTTATTATTATTTATTATTTAAAAAGTGGAAATTAAAGATACAATTGTTGGAATATTGGTATCAATAATTTGATGATCTTGTTTCATGCAAAATGTTGTGCATGAAACAAGGTCATCCTCTCGAATTTCCTATTGTGAGAATTTGTGGAAGCCATCCAATATAGTATAAATTTGGCTCAAAAGTCATCTAAGGATATTAGAATCGATATGATGTATTCTGAGATATAGAGTGTATAAAAGTTGACCTAGTATGTTTAAAGTCTGGTGTAGTCACTTTTATCAGTTTATTGTTTACATGATATTAATGTTATAAGCAGGATTATATTAATCTGATACGCCTAATGTAACTGTGTTTCTACATATTGTTTGAGAAGATAAAACTTGTATTGGAACTGTTACATCGATCTATAGAATATGTTTGAAGGTGATGAAAGCATGTATTTAATGTGAGCAGGAATGTATTGAATGTGAGCACATTCCATTGTGTATGTATGTAAAAAACTAATATAATCAACTGATGTAAATTTACTTGGAGTGCCCTAATGATAGACACACTCTGCATAATTGTTAGAATATATGTATCATGGGTCAAAGGTTTGATAGTTAATTGAATGCTGCCAGGTCCAAATTCGCGTTTAGACCATCAGGAAAAAGTGTTTTTAACTTAAAGATCCAGAAAGTTTCTCGTTGTCTGAGTTTGTTCGTTCTGTTGTAATCTGCAGACCTGGGAATGAAATCTATAGGTGTGTATTTGTAAATGTATGGATTGCCTTGGTGTTTATTCAGACAATGGTTTGGCACACTATGTTTGATTTTCGTTTTCTTGCAGTTTTTGCAATTACGCAAATGTTCACCCCACCTAGTTTTGACTTTTCTGCAGGTGCGGCCTACATATTGTAGGCCGCATATGCACTCCAATAAGTATACCACATAAGACGAGTTGCAGTTATAAAATCCCTGAATGGGATATGTATCACCTGTGGTGTGGGATCTAAAAGATTTGCTACCATGTTTGATATACTGACCAGAGTTGCAACTGGTTTTCCCGCATTTGTATGTTCCTTGCAGACCAAATATCCCGTTTTTGGTTTGTATGTTATTTTTAAGTCGTTGTTGGGTATGTTTGACTATTTTGCTTGGTGCTAGTTTACTTCTCAAAGTGGGTGCTCTCCTGTAAACTATCTTTGGTCTATCTTGTACGATGTTTTTTAGAACAGGATCTCTTTGAATGACGTGCCAATGTTTGTATATTATCTGATTTATTTTTTGAAAGTGGCTGTTATATTGTGTAATGAACATGGTCTTATCTTGATTTATTGCACTGTTGGTTGCTTCTTTGCTTTTACTGTTATTGGATAAAATCTCGTTTCTGTTTAGTTTTTTTGTTCTTGTTAATGCATTATCTAAGATATGAACCGGGTAATTTCTTTCTATAAATCTGTTGTAAATGATCTGGCTTTGTTCCAGAAAGATGTTATAATCTGAACAATTTCTCCTAATGCGTCTGAACTGACTGTACGGTACGTTATTAATCCAACTTCTATGGTGATTGCTGTGATATTCTAAATAGCTGTTGCTATCTACATCCTTAAAGAATGTTTTCGATATGATGGTCGAATTTGGACCCCAACTGAGTATCAGATCTAGGTATTCTATTGATTCTGCTTGAATATTAGCTGTGAATGTAATCCCCATATTATTGTTGTTGAGGTGTGTTATAAATGATTCTGCTGCTTCTGAACTACCATTCCATATCAGAATGAGATCATCTATGTAACGGCCATAGAATACCAGGCTCCCCCTGAGGTTCGCTTGATGTATATAAATCTCCTCAAAATATCCCATGAAGAGATTCGCGAAACTCGGGGCGAACCTGGTACCCATGGCCGTTCCCCTAGTCTGTAAATAATAACGATCTAAATACAAAAAATAATTATGTTGTAAAATATATTTAATGCATTCTAAAATATATATTCTTTGGTCCTCGGGTAAGAAAGGGTCCTGTTCTAAAAAATATGAAGCTGCCATCAATCCTAAGTTGTGTGTGATATTTGAGTACAATGAACTGACATCACATGTGATCCATAAATTCTTGTCATTGGTAAGAGTGAGGTTGTGTAATAATTGTAAAAGGTGTGTGCTGTCTCTGATATAGGATGGAAGTGTGGTAACAAATTTCTGTAGAAATTTGTCAATATAGAAAGATAAGTTATAGGTCAAATTACCAATTCCTGCTATGATGGGACGTCCGGGGGGGTTATTTTTGTCCTTATGGATTTTTGGAAGATGATAATATGGTCTAGAAACGCGTAGCAGTTTTTTATGGATTAAAATTCATTGATTTTTAACATACGGAAGTTGTCCATTTGTTTTTACTTTGGTTCTCCCTTTGAGCCTTACTGGATAAGGTAGCAAAGTATCTGCTCTACCGCAGTGTCTCAAGTTTCAGCCGCACAGACGCCAATCAAAGAAACGCTGAATAGCACCTGTGCACAGCTTGCCGGATACCACCCAGTGTGCTAGCCACTGAAAGTGTTAGCCTGCATGTCAGCACCGGTTACAATACGGTGCCATTACCTCTGGTAAGCCTTTACATTATTCTTCCATTTTGGCTATTTAATCTACAATATCACGCTATGTGGCGCCCTCTTTGTTATTTCTAATTTACAGACACCTTTCACCTGAAGTCCAGAGGAGCTTTGCCGCCAGCACATTTTGACTGTATCAAAAGACACAGCACCGTTTTCTTCATTTTGGACTGATACGGTTTGTCCATAGACAATACTCACTCACACTTGTTATTATCAACATATCAACTTGTCAGCGCACCCCACTTACGGTTCCCTTAGGGGCTGCTTTGTTTGATTATTCCACAAATGAAAAGTATTTTAATATCATAATTATAAATAAATTATTTATATTTGTCACTTTATGTTCATTATTTATAGGTGATTCTGGTTACATAAGCCGGCCTTGGCTAAAATAGGGTGCACAAGCGGACTAGGGCTGTAGTGGAGAGGATGTTTGGGCTCCTCAAAATGAGACTAAGATGCCGGGACAGGTCGGGAGGAGCCCTAGTAAGGTGGCAAAGATAGTTATAGCCTGCAGCGTCCTGCATAATATTGCAGAGTGGGCTGGGATGCTGCAGGCCGTCCAGGTGCCCCAACACTTCCTCAGAGATGAGGAAGACAACCCTATTCTAGAGGGGCCATTCCGGGATGAGGAACTTAATGTCAGAGCAAACATCATCAACTGCCACTTCGGACGATAAATAATAGAATTTAGATAGGAGTATTGCCAATATATGTGAATTCTAGGGAAATGACAAGTAGAGAATTGTGCAAACATGTTAGGATTGTTCATCAAATGATTAAAATGTTTTAATTTATTATTATAGGTGATGCTCTTGTCATTGGGTCCTGTAACGACTTTGCCACCTGGTTTTTAAAGACAACATCAGCTGGTAAGTATAAATGTATGGACTGTGGCTGGCAGGAATTTGGCACAGACATCATATGGCATACATTTTACAAACTAGTATTTAGTTTACACATTACTAGAATTTTGGATACTCAGAAAGGGATCCTCTAGCAAGACTATGCTTCAAAGTCAGATTCAAAGTCACACATTAGAGGTTATGTCTGCTCAATATATGACTCATCTTCACACTTGATTGATAGAACATAACACAAGATGCTACACATGCTTAGTAAGCTAGTGACAGAAATCGTTTCAGAAATGGAGGTGGGAGAGGGGTGCAGAACTAATTCAAACACTTGTATTAATTGTTTGATTCTCACTTTTTCTGCCATTAGGGAGATGACTTCATCTAAAGACTGAAAGTGAAGAATTCAAGAATGAAAGTGAAGAATTCAAGAATGAAAGTGAAGAATTCAAGACTGAAAGTGAAGTATCCCAGACTGAAAGTGAATAATCCAAGATTGAAAGTGAATAATCCAAGATTGAAAGTGAAGAATCCAAGATTGAAAGTGATGAATACCAATGTGATCATGTCTGGCATTGTCTTTCAAATGTGCTGACCTTGAAAACCATACAAAGACACGTTCACATGGTAAGTGGCAACAATTTGATGGACTAAGGCTGTGGATGCATCCTATTGGAGACACTTAGATTATTTTTTGTTTTTTTAGATGGTATTTCACAATCCTCTAATTTGAAAATGATGAATAAGACACCTAATGAAGATAAACTGTTATTTTCAAGATAATTGAATTTCAAAGACCATGCATACAGGTTGGTTTGCAGAATACATGCTAGTTAAGAATCACAGGAGGAAGAATGTTAAGAATTAGGAATAGTTCCATGTCCTATATTAGAATATATTTTTTTTTTACATACATTACCCCTACTTTGTGCTACAGAGGATTCACATTCTGACCAATCAGACAAAGGAATACATTTTATAGTTGATACAGAGGTATATTATTTGAAGGGACATGAAATATTACATTTATGTTCAGCATACAATATAAATGTTTTTTTAAAATGTGATATGCATTATTTTGTCTAATTTAAAATGCAGATATTTAATTATAACATTGATTAGACAATATAATGGTATTTAAAATTATGGATAGGTATAGATTTAATGTATGAACCTTTTTTTATTGTAAATCTCCAGACCAAAAAAATACATGTTAGAGCATAGACACAAGATGATTTAACATTTATTTGATTTACTGAATATTTTAAGACATGCGTTCATGAAATAACTAATGTTTATAATATTTTTCTTTCTTTTTTAGAGTTTCATCTGTGATGAATTACCCTTTTTTTTATTTTATCTTTAATTTATTTTCTTGTCAATAAATATTTTTTCATACTATATCTTTATTTTTTATTTAAAAAAACATATTTTTAAAAAACAGATAATAAATATATACATCTAATCTGACAAGTAAAAAAATATTTACTCCCATGACTGTTAGTTGTCTATTTGACAAGCACATGCCTGATATAAAATTTTGCCTCATGTATTGAATTAAAAATCTAAAAACAGCTTATTCAGATAATGTTAAAGTCAAGTATCTTTTATAAATTAATTTGGAGTTAAATCCATCGATGCTTTTATTGTGTAATTTATAGATGTTAAAATTCGAAAATGTTTATGACGAGGATATGTAGTCTAAATTAGACAGAACAACTTTGTTCTTTTCACTTTTAAGAAAGGAAAGTGGTTAACTTACATTAAAGTGACAGTGTAGTTGAATGTTAGATTTTTTTTAATATCTTGTATCTTCCTTAGGTATCCAAAAACATTATTATAATAAATATAGGTTACATTTTTTTTTATATGTTTTAAATTGTTTGTAAATGTAAAGTAAGTTAATTTCATATTTAGACCAAGCTAGTTATTGTATGCCATATTGATTACTTTTCTGTTCTAGTGGAGTCATTTGAAGGGTCATTTAACTATAGATAGCTCGTAATATAATTTCAATCAATTATTCATCTTACCTCTTGGATAGATATCACATATCTATATCTAGTTTCTTTCTACAATGTTAACTCCACATATTCCTAATGGTTTTGTCCTTAAAGGGACATTCCAAAAATATATCATTTAGTGAATTATAGACAATACAAATTTAATTGAAACAACATTTAAATGTACTATTATTATCTAATTATATTCAGTCTTTAAATATCCTTTGTTAAATAAATATCAATGCACATGGCTTAGATAATGACATAAGGCATCTATGTGCAACCAACAATCAGCATCAAAAGAGCCTATCTAGCTATGCTTTTCAGCCAAGAATATAAATTAAAAAAAGCTAATGAGAGAATTAAACTAAATATGACGTTGTTTTAATATTCTATTATCCATCGAAATCAGTAAAGAACATATAGCTTAATGTCCCTTTAAGGTAAAGATGGCTAAATACAGCCATTAGAAGATATTTCATTCACAGTGGGGCAAACAATCGAGAAGGTAATATAAATATGCTTTAGTCACATGTTATACTAAGTTTGAGAAAGGGAGGTGCATAGGTTTATGATCATCAAAGCATTATTTGGAAATATCTACTTAAAGGGACATGACACCCAAATATTTTATTTTGTGATTTAAAAAGAGTATGCCATTTTAAACAACTTTCTAATTTACTTCTATTATCTCATTATCTTAATTCTCTTGACGTACTAAGTTGAAAAGCATATCTAGATAGGCTCAGTAGTTGCTGATTGATTGCTGCACATAGATGCGTTGTGTGATTGGCTCCCCCATGTGCATTGCTATTTCTTCAATAAAGGATATCTAAAGAATGATGCGAATTAGATAATAGAAGTACATTGGAATGTTGTTTAAAATTGTATTCTCTACTTAACATAGTAACATAGTAGATGAGGTTAAAAAAAGACCGAAGTCCATCGAGTTCAACCTATACAAATCTAAAATATATACAAAAAGATCCAGTTAAGCTTAAATAATCCCACTAAAAGGTGACCCATTTAATACTAGCAATCATATCCATGAATTTTGTTTATAGACAGAAATGTATCCAAATAATTTTGAAATGTATCTAGGGTATTGGCATTCACTACCTTCTTTGGTAATGAGTTCCAAAATGTTATTGCTCTTACAGTGAAAAAACGTTTCCGTTGCAGGAGATTAAATCTCCTTTCCTCCAACCTTAAATCATGACCTCTGGTCACAAACAATTTTCTTGGAATAAACAGCGCTTCTGCCATCTCTGTATATGGGCCTTGAATATATTTATATAAAGTAATCATGTCACCAATCAAGCGCCTTTTTTCTAAAGAAAACAGACCCAGTTTGGCTAGCCTCTCCTCATAGGTTAAATTCTTTAATCCCCTTATTAGCTTTGTGGCCCTTCTCTGAACTTTTTCTAGTTCTGCAATATCTTTTTTTGCGATCGGTCCCCAGAACTGCACTCCATACTCAAGATGAGGTCTTACCAGGGCTTTAAATAGTGACAGAATTATGCTTTCCTCCCTTGAGTCAATGCCTCTTTTAATACATGCTAGTATCTTATTAGCCTTTGAAGCTGCTGCCCTGCATTGTGCATCCATCTTTAGCTTGTTATCTATTACTACTCCCAAATCCCTTTCCTTGAATCATGAAAGAAAAGATTTGGGTTTATGTCCCTTTAATTGTGGCTGACCAACAGTACATATTTACAATATTTACACAGATTTATTTAGAGCAAGATTGCATATTAGCTCATGAAAGGGACGGAAAATTAAAAAGCGTTTCTTTCGGGAATATGAAATAAAATATAATTTTAAACATTAACATTTAATTCTATCATCTATTTTAAATCATTATTTTGTGGTTATTTGCTTTCCAACCATATCTAGATATGCTCAGTAGATGAAGATTGGTGGATGCACAGAGATGCCTTGTGTGATTGGCTCAACCATGTGTATTGCAATTTCTTCTGTTAAGGATATCTAAATAAAATGATAAATTGAGTTACATTTTAAAGTCTAAACATTTATTCTCTCTCCGGATAATTTTTTGAAAATATTTTGTTGTAATGTCTCTTTAAAAAATAAAGACGGCATTGCACAATAACATATATGAGCAGTTCAGACAAATACAAGCTCGAGGTTTATTTACTAATAAGAACCAAACATGTATTTTAACATTTATAAACAGATTCTCCAAGTTACGGACATTAGAACCAGAAATTACACATTTCAGAAATGTCGCGTGGGAAACGTATCTTGCAACACGAGATTCGCATCTTTAAACATTCTAGTCTAATGTCACGCAATAGCACACAATCAATGTGCATTATAAATACATTTAATAGAGCAATGTCAATACTTCACAATAAGTCACAAAATTGATTTAATGAACAATAAATACATACAATGTAAAATTTGTATTACTAAAACGTATTTGTATTAAAGAAACAGAACAATATTAAACATTGAAATATCTACAACATTTAATAATATGACAGTAGGAGATATTTTTGATAATTGAAACATTAATATTTAATGGATCACGTATATTAAATCTGCGTCACACATATCCGCATAACAGCCCCATGAGTTACAAATAAGTCTACATTAAAAATGTAGTAACAGCACCCCCAGGAGGTATGTGTATGGAAGTTACTAAGATATGAAACATTAAGGAACGGCCAATCAGAGTTCATCACACAAACACAACTTGAGTCAGGATGGTCTCACAGACATGATAACAATATTTCGAAATTTTATCCAATCAGATGTACAGATAATATGTCCCATGGTGCATCTCATGTTTACTTCACCATATAAAAGTCCATTACACGTTGCCATCTTTGTCAGTTCTCTAATGCCTGCAGGCAGTGTTATATATTAATATTATTATAATATATTTAGTAGCCAACCGAGCAGGCATGACACCTCCCAGGTTAACCAGGTTGGAGAGTGCTGCACTGGTCAACGCCGTCCAGGACTTTTATCCGCAGCTGTTTGGGAACAAGAGGAGGTCGACAGATGTGAATGTTAAGAAGGCCCTCTGGGCGTCTATCACCAATGATGTTAAATTGGTGTGTGGCATCCAGAGGAGCCAGGATTAGATCATGCAGAGGTTCGGAGATATGAGGTTGCGACTGCACAAAAAAGTGGACCTCATAAGGGAGTGGGTACAAGCACGTAAGAGAGATGGCAAGAAAACTAAGCCCAAACGGAAACTCTACCTACTCCCTTATGAGGTGACTTTATGCAAGCTCCTCAATCTCCAGATCCCCAAAAGATTTCGATCCTCTCCATCCTCGGCCTCCTCTTCTTCCCTCCCAGCTGCTGGATCACAAAGTCCTGACCCGGGGGCCAGTGCAGCTGCTTCTCCATCCGGTGGCCTGGGAGGAGCGGAAGGAGAATCTGAACCAGGTAACTATCCAACTTCATATAATATATTAATATTTGAGTAGACTTTTAAGAAATGTGTATATAGTCAGATATTCAACCTATATAGATCTCACAACATACGCTACATATGATGTTTAGATAACTGAATTTAGATTCGTCACACATAAAATAGGAGTGATGTTTCTGGCGCTCTCCAGAATATGCGTCACAGAGCGAAAAGGGAATTGCGCATCCGTGAAATCCCTATCATCCGCCATTTCATACATTGACTATCGAATCATAACCCAGTTAGAAATATACGATTTCAATCTCGTAATACACCCAATTGCAAATATATTTTAAGTCTTTATGAAATGATACTCATCACACTACTATATCCAAATCAATTCTGATTCACGGATGCACAATTCTGCTTAGAATCATTGCGCAATGATCACGAAAAATAGAATTGCGCACACACGTGAACATGTGTTTGCTGTAACTGGCATCGCTTTACACATGTTGGTCAAATCACGGATGCGCAATTCCACTTGGAATCATTGCGCAATGATCACGAAAAATAGAATTGCGCACACACGTGAACATGTGTTTGCTGTAGCTGGCATTGCTTTACACATGTTGGTGAAATCACGGATGTGTAATTCCGCTTGGAATCATTGCGCAATGATCATAAAAAATATAATTGCGCACACATGTGAACATGTGTTTTCTGTAACTGACATCGCTTTACACATGTTGGTCAAATGTATATGTTAATTAGTATATATGGGAAGAATACAGTATCCTTATTTACAATCTTCTACATTCTAAAAACTATACTAGCAAGATCAAAATAAACAATGAACTATCTCCATCAATTGATGAGAATACAAGAAGACAACAAATGAATTTAAGCTACAGTCAACAACATAAAACTTTGAAAATAAGAGTACAGGATATATTTTTTAAGACATTAATTGAGTAAACAATGAACTCATGTGAATAAAAATACATTATTAGTTTGTCAATGTAAATTTCTTTAAAAATTGTTTGTCTCCATGGCCTGATTTGTATTAATGATATCCAATCCTCATTGAATATTTTACAGATCTGGATGTTGGTGCTGGAACCTCAAGCCAGGGTTTGTCACAGTATGGTATGTGTCATTTTAATTTCCATTTGTCTTAGAAACATGGACATAACATTACATAATATATTCACATTGATCTATATTTATATGGATACTCTAATTCTCTTTTCTTGTTAGTTTAAATTAAGAATCACGAATCAAATTTTGGATTACATTGTAATACAAATCTAAAATTAGGACTATATGAAGATATCCCTTCTATTCTTGATATCTTCATTTTACTGTAAGATTAGTTTCATGGCCAATTTATATTCTGCCCCTGTGTAGTGCTTGACATTTTTTGTATACACTTTGACAACAATCACACATTTTTGCATATGTTTCAATTTAAAAAATATACATTACATACGTTTTTGGGTTCTTATCATTAAAGGGACATGAAAACAAACTTTTCAATTTTTGGATTTAGACACGTGATTTCCACAAAAAAATTTTTTTTATTTCATTAGCTAAATTGCTTCAGTCTATTGTTATCCTTATTCTAAAATCATATCTAGGTCGGCTCAGGTTAAGCAATGCATTACTGGGAGTAACTGGCTGTTTTTTGAGGCGGAAAATTGCCTAATTTCATAGGTTCAACTCATGTGTTCAGATAACAGTAGTACATAGTTGCTCCTTTAAAAAAAGATTATAACACAATGAAGCAAAATAGTCAAAAATAAGTCTATTCGAAATATTTTTAAAATCACAGGCTGGATTTTATTTCAAAATTAATACAATTACACATTTTGAGCTTCATGTCCCTTTAAGAGAGGATAATTAAAGAATCTTGATGATATCCTTAAATTACATATTTGATTGTAATTGCATGCTCCATCCCATTCATTACATCAACATATGGACTCGACAATTCATTAACAGCGACATTGTCAAATCAAGATATTTAAATATTAAAGGGACACTGACCACAAATTATTTCTGTTGTCATTCAGATAGAGCATGCAATATTAATCAACTTTATAATTTACTCCTATAATCATATTTTCGTTATTCTCTTGGTATCTTTATTTGAAAAGCAAGGATGTAAGTTTAGCTGCAGGACCATTTTTGGTGACCAACTTGGGTTGTTCTTGCTGATTGGCGGATACCTTCCACTACCAATATTTAATGAACAAAAAAATTGCTTCGCTGCCTTTAAAAAAAAAAAACAAAAACAGACAAATTTATAATAGGAGTAAATGTAAAATTAGATTAAAATTGAATGTTCTATTTGAATCAATGAATTTAAAAATTGTGGTCAGTGTCCCTTTAATAATCAATATATTCATTCATCCTTACATTGTTTGGATGAAACAATATTGATATCTAAATCACATCTTCACTCTTGGACTTACTTTATAGATATAAGCATACTCTAACAGCACCATGATGGCATATTTTTAATAATAACTTCTGTTTTGCATTACACTAACCCTACCTGATACACTAACAATACTGATACACTAACAATACTGATACACTAACTCTACCTGATACACTAACACTACCTGATACATTAACCATGCCTGATACACTAACGCTACCTGATACACTAACTCTACCTGATACACTAACCCTACCTGATACACTAACAATACTGATACACTAACTCTACCTGATACACTAACACTACCTGATACATTAACCATGCCTGATACACTAACGCTACCTGATACACTAACTCTACCTGATACACTAACCCTACCTGATACACTAACCCTACCTGATACACTAACCCTACCTGATACACCAACTCTACCTGATACACTAACCCTACCTGATACACTAACTCTACCTGATACACTAACCCTACCTGATACACTAACCCTACCTGATACACCAACTCTACCTGATACACTAACACTACCTGATACATTAACCATGCCTGATACACTAACACTGCCTTGTACACTAACCCTACCTGATACACTAACCTTACCTGATACACTAACCCTACCTGATACACTAACCCTACCTGATACACTAACTCTACCTGATACACTAACCCTACCTGATACACTAACTCTACCTGATACACTAACACTACCTGATACATTAACCATGCCTGAAACACTAACACTGCCTTATACACTAACCCTACCTGATACACTAACCCTACCTGATACACTAACCCTACCTGATACACTAACCTTACCTGATACACTAACAAAACCTGATACACTAACAAAACCTGATACACTAACAAAACCTGATACACTAACCCCGCCTGATACACTAACAAAACCTGATACACTAACAAAACCTGATACACTAACACCACCTGATACACTAACCCTACCTGATACACTAACTAACCCGACCTGATACACTAACCCGACCTGATACACTAACCCTACCTGATGCACTAACCCTACCTGATACACTAACCCTACCTGATACACTAACCCTACCTGATACACTAACCCTACCTGATGCACTAACCCTACCTGATACACTAACCCTACCTGATACACTAACACTACCTGATACACTAACCTTACCTTAAACACTAACCCTGCCTGATACACTAACCCTATCTGATACACTAACACTACCTGATACACTAACCCTACCTGATGCACTAACCCTACCTGATACACTAACCCTACCCGATAAACTAGCCCTACCTGATACACTAACCCTACCAGATACACTAGCCCTACCTGATACACTAACACTACCTGATACACTAACCCTACCAGATACACTAGCCCTACCTGATACACTAACACTACCTGATACACTAACACTGCCTGATACACTAACCCTACCTTAAACACTAACAAAACCTGATACACTAACCCTACCTGATACACTAAGTAACACTACCTGATACACTAACCCTACCTGATACACTAACACTACCTGATACACTAACTAACCCTACCTGATACACTAACCCTACCTGATACACCAACACTACCTGATTCACTAACCCTAACTGATGCACTAACTAACACTACTTATACACTAACCATACCTGATACACTAACACTACCTGATACACTAACCCTACCAGATACACTAGCCCTACCTGATACACTAACACTACCTGATACACTAACACTACCTGATACACTAACGCTACCTGATACACTAATACTGCCTGATACACTAACCCTACCTGATACACTAACACTACCTAATACACTAACCCGACCTGATACACTAACACTACCTGATACACTAATCCTACCTAAAACACTAACAAAACCTGATACACTAACCCTACCTGATACACTAACTCTACCTGATACACTAACACTACCTGATACACTAACTCTACCTGATACACTAACACTACCTGATACACTAACACTACCCGATACACTAACCCTACCTGATACACTAACCCTACCTGATACACTAACACTACCTGATAGACTAACACTACCTGATACACTAACGCTACCTGATACACTAATACTGCCTGATACACTAACCCTACCTGATACACTAACTCTACCTGATACACTAATACTACCTAATACAGTAACTAACGCTACCTGATACACTAATACTGCCTGATACACTAACCCTACCTGATAGACTAACACTACCTGATAGACTAACACTACCTGATACACTAACGCTACCTGATACACTAACACTACCTGATACACTAACACTACCCGATACACTAACCCTACCTGATACACTAACCCTACCTGATACACTAACCCTACCTGATACACTAACACTACCTGATAGACTAACACTACCTGATACAATAATGCTACCTGATACACTAACCCTACCTGATACACTAACACTACCTTATACACTAATACTGCCTGATACACTAACACTACCTGATACACTAACACTACCTGATACACTAACCCTACCTGATACACTAACCCTACCTGATACACTAACCCTACCTGATACACTAACACTGCCTGATACACTAACACTACCTGATACACTAACCCTACCTGATACACTAACCCTACCTGATACACTAACCCTACCTGATACACTAACACTACCTGATACACTAACCCTACCTGATACACTAACCCTACCTGATACACTAACCCTACCTGATACACTAACACTGCCTGATACACTAACACTACCTGATACACTAACCCTACCTGATACACTAACCCTACCTGATACACTAACCCTACCTGATACACTAACACTACCTGATACACTAACCCTACCTGATACAATAAAAACTATGTGATACACTAACACTGCCTGATACACTAACCCTACCTGATACACTAACCCTACCTGAAACACTAACAAAACCTGATACACTAACCCCGCCTGATACACTAACACTACCTGGTACACTAACCCTACCTGATACACTAACACTACCTGATACACTAACACTACCCGATACACTAACCTTACCTGATACACTAACACTACCCGATACACTAACCCTACCTGATACACTAATAAAACCTGATACACAAACCCCGCCTGATACACTAACACTACCTGATACACTAACACTACCTGATACACTAACACTACCTGATACATTAACTAACCCGACCTGATACACTAACCCTACCTGATACACTAACCCTACCTGATACACTAACTAACCTGACCTGATACACTAACCCTACCTGATACACTAACCCTACCCGATACACTAACCCTACCCGATACACTAACCTTACCCGATACACTAAACCTACCCGATACACTAACCCTACCCGATACACTAGCCCTACCTGATACACTAACCCTACCAGATACACTAGCCCTACCTGATACACTAACACTACCTGATACACTAACCCTACCAGATACACTAGCCCTACCTGATACACTAACACTACCTGATACACTAACACTACCTGATACACTAACGCTACCTGATACACTAATACTGCCTGATACACTAACCCTACCTGATACACTAACTCTACCTGATACACTAACACTACCTAATACACTAACCCGACCTGATACACTAACCCTACCTGATACACTAACCCTACCTTAAACACTAACAAAACCTGATACACTAACCCTACCTGATACACTAACACTACCTGATACACTAACACTACCTGATACACTAACGCTACCTGATACACTAATACTGCCTGATACACTAACCCTACCTGATACACTAACTCTACCTGATACACTAACACTACCTAATACACTAGCCCGACCTGATACACTAACCCTACCTGATACACTAATCCTACCTTAAACACTAACAAAACCTGATACACTAACCCTACCTGATACACTAACACTACCTGATACACTAACACTACCTGATACACTAACCCTACCTGATACACTAACCCTACCTGATACACTAACCCTACCTGATACACTAACACTACCTGATACACTAACTAACCCTACCTGATACACTAACACTACCTGATACACTAACCCTACCTGATACACTAACCCTACCTGATACACTAACCCTACCTGATACACTAACACTACCTGATACACTAACTAACCCGACCTGATACACTTACTAACCCGACCTGATACACTTACTAACCCGACCTGATACACTAACACTACCTGATACACTAACCCTACCTTAAACACTAACAAAACCTGATACACTAACCCTACCTGATACACTAACACTACCTGATACACTAACTAACCCTACCTGATACACTAACCCTACCTGATACACTAACCCTACCTGATACACTAACACTACCTGATTCACTAACCCTAACTGATGCACTAACACTGCCTGATACACTAACCCTACCTGATACACTAACCCTACCTGATACACTAACCCTACCTGATACACTAACACTACCTGATACACTAACCCTACCTGATACAATAAAAACTATGTGATACACTAACACTGCCTGATACACTAACCCTACCTGATACACTAACCCTACCTGATACACTAACAAAACCTGATACACTAACCCCGCCTGATACACTAACACTACCTGGTACACTAACCCTACCTGATACACTAACACTACCTGATACACTAACACTACCCGATACACTAACCTTACCTGATACACTAACCCTACCTGATACACTAACAAAACCTGATACACAAACCCCGCCTGATACACTAACACTACCTGATACACTAACACTACCTGATACACTAACCCTACCTGATACACTAACTAACCTGACCTGATACACTAAGTAACACTACCTGATACACTAACCCTACCTGATACACTAACCCTACCTGATACACTAACCCTACCTGATACACTAACCCTACCTGATACACTAACACTGCCTGATACACTAACACTGCCTGATACACTAACACTACCTGATACACTAACCCTACCTGATACACTAACCCTACCTGATACACTAACACTACCTGATACACTAACCCTACCTGATACAATAAAAACTATGTGATACACTAACACTGCCTGATACACTAACCCTACCTGATACACTAACCCTACCTGATACACTAACAAAACCTGATACACTAACCCCGCCTGATACACTAACACTACCTGGTACACTAACCCTACCTGATACACTAACACTACCTGATACACTAACACTACCCGATACACTAACCTTACCTGATACACTAACCCTACCTGATACACTAACAAAACCTGATACACAAACCCCGCCTGATACACTAACACTACCTGATACACTAACACTACCTGATACACTAACACTACCTGATACACTAACCCTACCTGATACACTAACTAACCCGACCTGATACACTAACCCTACCTGATACACTAACTAACCCGACCTGATACACTAACCCTACCTGATACACTAACCCTACCCGATACACTAACCTTACCCGATACACTAAACCTACCCGATACACTAACCCTACCCGATACACTAGCCCTACCTGATACACTAACCCTACCAGATACACTAGCCCTACCTGATACACTAACACTACCTGATACACTAACCCTACCAGATACACTAGCCCTACCTGATACACTAACACTACCTGATACACTAACACTACCTGATACACTAACGCTACCTGATACACTAATACTGCCTGATACACTAACCCTACCTGATACACTAACTCTACCTGATACACTAACACTACCTAATACACTAACCCGACCTGATACACTAACACTACCTGATACACTAATCCTACCTTAAACACTAACAAAACCTGATACACTAACCCTACCTGATACACTAACACTACCTGATACACTAACTCTACCTGATACACTAACACTACCTGATTCACTAAACCTACCTGATACACTAACCCTACCTGATACACTAACACTACCTGATACACTAACTAACCCTACCTGATACACTAACACTACCTGATACACTAACCCTACCTGATACACTAACACTACCTGAAACACTAACACTACCTGAAACACTAACACTACCTGATACACTAACTAACCCGACCTGATACACTTACTAACCCGACCTGATACACTAACCCTACCTGATACACTAACCCTACCTGATACACTAACACTACCTGATACACTAACCACACCTGATACACTAACACTACCTGATACACTAACCCTACCTTAAACACTAACAAAACCTGATACACTAACCCTACCTGATACACTAACACTACCTGATACACTAACTAACCCTACCTGATACACTAACCCTACCTGATACACTAACACTACCTGATTCACTAACCTTAACTGATGCACTAACTAACACTACCTGATACACTAAGTAACACTACCTGATACACTAACCCTACCTGATACACTAACACTACCTGATACACTAACTAACCCTACCTGATACACTAACACTACCTGATACACTAACCCTACCTGATGCACTAACTAACACTACTTATACACTAACCATACCTGATACACTAACACTACCTGATACACTAACTAACCCTACCTGATACACTAACACTACCTGATACACTAACCCTACCTGATGCACTAACTAACACTACTTATACACTAACCCTACCCGATACACTAACCCTACCGATACACTAACCCTACCCAATACATTAACCTTACCCGATACACTAGCTCTACCTGATACACTAACCCTACCAGATACACTAGCCCTACCTGAAACACTAACACTACCTGATACACTAACACTACCTGATACACTAACGCTACCTGATACACTAATACTGCCTGATACACTAACTCTACCTGATACACTAACTCTACCTGATACACTAACTCTACCTGATACACTAACACTACCCGATACACTAACACTACCCGATACACTAACCCTACCTGATACACTATCCCTACCTGATACACTAACCCTACCTGATACACTAACACTACCCGATACACTAACCCTACCCGATACACTAACCTTACCCGATACACTAAACCTACCCGATACACTAACCCTACCCGATACACTAGCCCTACCTGATACACTAACCCTACCAGATACACTAGCCCTACCTGATACACTAACACTACCTGATACACTAACCCTACCAGATACACTAGCCCTACCTGATACACTAACACTACCTGATACACTAACACTACCTGATACACTAACACTACCTGATACACTAACGCTACCTGATACACTAATACTGCCTGATACACTAACCCTACCTGATACACTAACTCTACCTGATACACTAACACTACCTGATACACTAACCCGACCTGATACACTAACACTACCTGATACACTAATCCTACCTTAAACACTAACAAAACCTGATACACTAACCCTACCTGATACACTAACACTACCTGATAAACTAACACTACCTGATACACTAACACTACCTGATTCACTAACCCTACCTGATACACTAACCCTACCTGATACACTAACACTACCTGATACACTAACTAACCCTACCTGATACACTAACACTACCTGATACACTAACCCTACCTGATACACTAACACTACCTGAAACACTAACACTACCTGAAACACTAACACTACCTGATACACTAACTAACCCGACCTGATACACTTACTAACCCGACCTGATACACTAACCCTACCTGATACACTAACCCTACCTGATACACTAACACTACCTGATACACTAACCACACCTGATACACTAACACTACCTGATACACTAACCCTACCTTAAACACTAACAAAACCTGATACACTAACCCTACCTGATACACTAACACTACCTGATACACTAACTAACCCTACCTGATACACTAACCCTACCTGATACACTAACACTACCTGATTCAATAACCCTAACTGATGCACTAACTAACACTACCTGATACACTAAGTAACACTACCTGATACACTAACCCTACCTGATACACTAACACTACCTGATACACTAACTAACCCTACCTGATACACTAACACTACCTGATACACTAACCCTACCTGATGCACTAACTAACACTACTTATACACTAACCATACCTGATACACTAACACTACCTGATACACTAACTAACCCTACCTGATACACTAACACTACCTGATACACTAACACTACCTGATACACTAACCCTACCTGATGCACTAACTAACACTACTTATACACTAACCCTACCCGATACACTAACCCTACCGATACACTAACCCTACCCAATACATTAACCTTACCCGATACACTAGCTCTACCTGATACACTAACCCTACCAGATACACTAGCCCTACCTGATACACTAACACTACCTGATACACTAACACTACCTGATACACTAACGCTACCTGATACACTAATACTGCCTGATACACTAACTCTACCTGATACACTAACACTACCTGATACACTAACTCTACCTGATACACTAACACTACCCGATACACTAACACTACCCGATACACTAACCCTACCTGATACACTATCCCTACCTGATACACTAACCCTACCTGATACACTAACACTACCTAATACACTAACGCTACCTGATACACTAATACTGCCTGATACACTAACACTACCTAATACAGTAACTAACGCTACCTGATACACTAATACTGCCTTATACACTAACCCTACCTGATACACTAACACTACCTGATACACTAACACTACCTGATTCACTAACCCTACCTGATACAATAAAAACTACGTGATACACTAACACTGCCTGATACACTAACCCTACCTGATACACTAACCCTACCTGATACACTAACAAAACCTGATACACTAACCCTGCCTGATACACTAACCCTACCTGATACACTAACACTACCTGATACATTAACACTACCCGATACACTAACCTTACCTGATACACCAACACTTTCTGATACACTAACACTACCTGATACACTAGCCCTACCTAATATACTAGCCCTACCTGATACACTAACCCTACCTGATACACGAACCCTACCTGATACACTAACACTACCCGATACACTAACCCTACCCGATACACTATCCCTACCCGATACACTAACACTACCTGATACACTAACACTACTTGATACACTAGCCCTACCTAATACACTAGCCCTACCTGATACACTAACCCTACCCGATACATCAACACTACCCGATACACTAACCCTACCTAAAACACTAACCCTACCTGATACACTAACACTACCTGATACACTAACCCTACCTGATACACTAACCCTACCTGATACACTAACCCTACCTGATACACTAACGCTACCTGATACACTAACGCTACCTGATACACTAACGCTACCTGATACACTAACCCTACCTGATACACTAACCCTACCTGATACACTAACCCTAACTGATACACTAACCCTAACTGATACACTAACACTACCTGATACACTAAGTAACACTACCTGATACACTAACCCTACCTGATACACTAACACTACCTGATACACTAACACTACCTGATACACTAACCCTACCTGATACACTAACTAACCCGACCTGATACACTAACCCTACCTGATACACTAACCCTACCTGATACACTAACTAACCCGACCTGATACACTAACCCTACCTGATACACTAACCCTACCCGATACACTAACCTTACCCGATACAGTAAACCTACCCGATACACTAACCCTACCCGATACACTAGCCCTACCTGATACACTAGCCCTACCTGATACACTAACCCTACCAGATACACTAGCCCTACCTGATACACTAACACTACCTGATACACTAACCCTACCTGATACACTAATACTGCCTGATACACTAACACTACCTAATACACTAACACTACCTGATACACTAACCCTACCAGATACACTAGCCCTACCTGATACACTAACACTACCTGATACACTAACACTACCTGATACACTAACGCTACCTGATACACTAATACTGCCTGATACACTAACCCTACCTGATACACTAACTCTACCTGATACACTAACACTACCTAATACACTAACCCGACCTGATACACTAACACTACCTGATACACTAATCCTACCTTAAACACTAGCAAAACCTGATACACTAACCCTACCTGATACACTAACACTACCTGATACACTAACCCTACCTGATACACTAACCCTACCTGATACACTAACACTACCTGATACACTAACCCTACCTGATACACTAACCCTACCTGATACACTAACACTACCTGATACACTAACACTACCTGATACACTAATACTACCTAATACACTAACTAACCCGACCTGATACACTTACTAACCCGACCTGATACACTTACTAACCCGACCTGATACACTAACACTACCTGATACACTAACCCTACCTTAAACACTAACAAAACCTGATACACTAACCCTACCTGATACACTAACACTACCTGATACACTAACTAACCCTACCTGATACACTAACCCTACCTGATACACTAACCCTACCTGATACACTAACACTACCTGATTCACTAACCCAACCTGATGCACTAACTAACACTACCTGATACACTAAGTAACACTACCTGATACACTAACCCTACCTGATGCACTAACTAACACTACCTGATACACTAACTAACCCTACCTGATACATTAATCCTACCTGATGCACTAACTAACACTACTTATACACTAACCATACCCGATACACTAACCCTACCGATACACTAACCCTACCCAATACATTAACCTTACCCGATACACTAGCTCTACCTGATACACTAACCCTACCAGATACACTAGCCCTACCTGATACACTAACACTACCTGATACACTAACACTACCTGATACACTAACGCTACCTGATACACTAATACTGCCTGATACACTAACTCTACCTGATACACTAACACTACCCGATACACTAACACTACCCGATACACTAACACTACCTGATACACTAACCCTACCTGATACACTAACCCTACCTGATACACTAACCCTACCTGATACACTAACACTACCTGATACACTAACGCTACCTGATACACTAATACTGCCTGATACACTAACACTACCTAATACACTAACACTACCTGATACACTAACACTACCTGATACACTAACCCTACCTGATACACTAATACTGCCTGATACACTAACACTACCTGATACACTAACACTGCCTGATACACTAACACTGTCTGATACACTAACCCTATCTGATACACTAACAAAACCTGATACACTAACCCCGCCTGATACACTAACCCTACCTGATACACTAACCCTACCTGCTACACTAACCCTACCTGATACACTAACCCTACCTGATACACTAACCCTACCTGATACACTAACACTACCTGATACACTAACCACACCTGATACACTAACCCTGCCTGATACACTAACCCTACCTGATACACTAACACTACCTGATACACTAACCCTACCTGATACACTAACACTACCTGATACACTAACACTACCTGATACACTAACACTACCCGATACACTGACCTTACCTGATACACTAACCCTACCTGATACACTAACAAAACCTGATACACTAACCCCGCCTGATACACTAACACTACCTGATACACTAACACTACCTGATACACTAACTAACCCGACCTGATACACTTACTAACCCGACCTGATACACTAACACTACCT